>NW_027261056.1:447500-458883 GCF_045791955.1 Oncorhynchus clarkii lewisi
AGGCTCTGCATCTGTCCTCATGCTCCTAGACCTTAGTGCTGTTTTTGATACCATCTATCACCACATTCTTTTGGAGAGATTGGAAACCCAAATTAGTCTACACGGACAAGTTCTGGCCTGGTTTAGAGCTTGTCTGTCGGAAAAATATCAGTTTGTCTCTGTAAATGGTTTGTCCTCTGACAAATCAACTGTAAATTTCGGTGTTCCTCAAGGTTCCGTTTTAGGACCACTATTGTTTTCACTATGTATTTTACCTCTTGGGGATGTCATTCGAAAACATAATGTTAACTTTCACTGCTATGCGGATGACACACAGCTGTACATTTCAATGAAACATGGTGAAGCCCCAAAATTCCTTCGCTAGAAGCCTGTGTTTCAGACATAAGGAAGTGGATGGCTGCAAACTTTCTACTTTTAAACTCAGACAAAACAGAGATGCTTGTTCTAGGTCCCAAGAAACAAAGAGATCTTCTGTTGAATCTGACAATTAATCTTAATGGTTGTACAGTCTTCTCAAATAAAACTGTGAAGGACCTCGGCGTTACTCTGGACCCTGATCTCTCTTTTGACGAACATATCAAGACTGTTTCAAGGACAGCTTTTTTCCATCTACGTAACATTTCAAAAATCAGAAACTTTCTGTCCAAAAATGATGCAGAAAAACTAATCTATGTTTTTGTTACTTCTAGGTTAGACTACTGCAATGCTCTACTTTCCGGCTACCCGGATAAAGCACTAACTAAACTTCAGTTAGTGCTAAATACGGCTGCTAGAATCCTGACTAGAACCAAAAAAATTGATCATATTACTCCAATGCTAGCCTCCCTACACTGGCTTCCTGTCAAGGCAAGGGCTGATTTCAAGGTTTCACTGTTAGTTCAGA
Organism: Oncorhynchus clarkii lewisi; assembly: GCF_045791955.1. Taxonomy (NCBI): domain Eukaryota; kingdom Metazoa; phylum Chordata; class Actinopteri; order Salmoniformes; family Salmonidae; genus Oncorhynchus; species Oncorhynchus clarkii. The sequence continues at coordinate 448,384 of NW_027261056.1, forward strand.
CCTACAAAGCATTACATGGGCTTGCTCCTACCTATCTCTCTGATTTGATCCTGCCGTACATACCTACACGTACGCTACGGTCACAAGACGCAGGCCTCCTAACTGTCCCTAGAATTTATAAGCAAACAGCTGGAGGCAGAGCTTTCTCCTATAGAGCTCCATTTTTATGGAATTGTCTGCCGACACATGTGAGAGACGCAAACTCGGTCTCAACCTTTAAGTCTTTACTGAAGACTCATCTCTTAAGTGGGTCATATGATTGAGTGTAGTCTGGCCCAGGCGTGTGAAGGTGAACGGAAAGGCACTGGAGCAACGAACCACCCTTGCTGTCTCTGCCTGGCCGGTTCCCCTCTTTCCACTGGGACTCTCTGCCTCTAACCCTATTACAGGGGCTGAGTCACTGGCTTACTGGTGCTCTTTCATGCCGTCCCTGGGAGGGGTGCGTCACTTGAGTGGGTTGGCGCTCCCCCTTGGGTTGTGCCGTGGCGGAGATCTTTGTGGGCTATACTCGGCCTTGTCTCAGGATGGTAAGTTGTTGGTTGAAGATATCCCTCTAGTGGTGTGGGGGCTGTGCTTTGGCAAAGTAGGTGGGGTTATATCCTTCCTGTTTGGCCCTGTCCGGGGGTATCATCGGATGGGGCCACAGTGTCTCCTGACCCCTCCTGTCTCAGTCTCCAGTATTTACGCTGCAGTAGTTTATGTGTCGGGGGGCTAGGGTCAGTTTGTTATATCTGGAGTACTTCTCCTGTCTTATTCGGTGTCCTGTGTGAATTTAAGTATGCTCTCTCTAATTCTCTCTTTCTCTCTTTCTTTCTCTCGGAGGAGGACCTGAGCCCTAGGACCATGCCTCAGGACTACCTGGCATGATTACTCCTTGCTGTCCCCAGTCCACCTGGCTGTGCTGCTGCTCCAGTTTCAACTGTTCTGCCTGCGGCTATGGAATCCTGACCTGTTCATCAGACGTGCTACCTGTCCCAGACCTGCTGTTTTCAACTCTCTAGAGACAGCAGGAGCGGTAGAGAGACTCTCAATGATTGGCTATGAAAAGCCAACTGACATTTACTCCTGAGGTGCTAACCAGTTGTACCCTCGACAACTACTGTGATTATTATTATTTGACCCTGCTGGTCATTTATGAACATTTGAACATCTTGGCCATGTTCTGTTATAATCTCCACCGGGCACAGCCAGTAGAGGACTGGCCACCCCTCATATCCTGGTTCCTCTCTAGGTTTCTTCCTAGGTTTTGGCCTTTCTAGTGAGTTTTTCCTAGCCAACGTGCTTCAACACCTGCATTGCTTGCTGTTTGGGGTTTTAGTCTGGGTTTCTGTACAGCACTTTGAGATATCATCTGATGTACGAAGGGCTATATAAATCAATTTGATTTGATTTGATTTCCAGTTGATCTGATAAAAGTAGTGTAGGGGCCACAGGGTGATTGTACACTTAAGGTTTGGATCAAATTCTGCAGCTTCTAGTGGCTGCCCTAGCTCCAATTAGAGCCTAGAGTGTGTTAAGACTACATGGGTGTGTTAAGTCTAAATGGGTGTGTTAAGACTACATGGGTGTGTTAAGTCTAAATGGGTGTGTTAAGACTACATGGGTGTGTTAAGTCTACATGGGTGTGTTAAGACTACATTGGTGTTTAGACTACATGGGTGTTAAGTCTACATGGGTGTTAAGACTACATGGGTGTTAAGACTACATGGGTGTTAAGACTACATGGGTGTGTTAAGACTGCATGGGTGTTAAGACTACATGGGTGCACCTATGGATGACTATGTAGATGTGTCTGTACATATATTTTAGTTTCTGAGTGCGTTTTTAGTTTATGAGTGTTTCATATCCACTCAGTGGCCAGTTTATTAGTTTTCCCGGGTTGGACCCTCCTTTGCCTCCAGAACAGCCTGAATTCGTCGGGGCATGTAAACGTTGCTCAGTTGGTATCAAATGAACTACTGTGTGCCAGGCAAACATCCCCCACATTATTATACCACCGACACATGCCTGTACCGTTGAAACCAGGACCCATGCTGCTTACGCCCAATCTTGACTGCCATCAGCATGGCGCAACAGGAACCCAGGATATTTTTTCGGACCAGGCAATGTTTTTCCACTCAGTTGTCCGGTGTTGGTGATGGCGTGCCCACTGGAGCCGGTTCTTCTTCTTGTTTTTAGCTGATAGGAGTAGAACCCGGTGTGGTCGTCTGCTACAGAGAACAACGATGTGTTCCCCCGAGATGCCGTACTGCACACCATCGTTCGACCTCTCATCGTCGAGCTGTTTTCCCCCCACAGGACTGCCGCTGACTGTACGCCTGGCACCTACGATCACACCACGCTCAAAGTGACTGAAGGTCACTCGTTTTGACCATTCTAACATTCAATGGAACAGTGACTGAATGCCTCGATGCCTGTCTGCCTGCTTAATATAGCAAGTCACGTCCACCTCACTCACTGTCTCTAGGAGCGAACCATTTTCGTGAAACTGGGAACTGAGTGTATATCTGTATTTGTGAGGAGCAGCCCTGTGGTTAATGTAAATTCTGTCTCTATTTATCTCCAGTCAGCCTGTGGTGTGTAGTGACTGAAGCTACCCTACCTCTGTACGGTGGCTCAGCCCTGTGGTGTGTAGTGACTGAAGCTACCCTACTTCTGTACGGTGGCTCAGCCCTGTGGTGTGTAGTGACTGAAGCTACCCTACCTCTGTACGGTGGCTCAGCCCTGTGGTGTGTAGTGACTGAAGCTACCCTACCTCTGTACGGTGGCTCAGCCCTGTGGTGTGTAGTGACTGAAGCTACCCTACCTCTGTAAGGTGGCTCAGCCCTGTGGTGTGTAGTGACTGAAGCTACCCTACCTCTGTACGGTGGCTCAGCTCTGTGGTGTGAAGTGACTGTAGCTACCCTACCTCTGTACGGTGGCTCAGCTCTGTGGTGTGTAGTGACTGAAGCTACCCTACCTCTGTACGGTGGCTCAGCCCTGTGGTGTGTAGTGACTGAAGCTACCCTACCTCTGTACGGTGGCTCAGCCCTGTGGTGTGTAGTGACTGAAGCTACCCTACCTCTGTACGGTGGCTCAGCCCTGTGGTGTGAAGTGACTGTAGCTACCCTACCTCTGTACGGTGGCTCAGCTCTGTGGTGTGTAGTGACTGAAGCTACCCTACCTCTGTACGGTGGCTCAGCCCTGTGGTGTGTAGTGACTGAAGCTACCCTACCTCTGTACGGTGGCTCAGCCCTGTGGTGTGTAGTGACTGAAGCTACCCTACCTCTGTACGGTGGCTCAGCTCTGTGGTGTGTAGTGACTGAAGCTACCCTACCTCTGTACGGTGGCTCAGCCCTGTGGTGTGTAGTGACTGAAGCTATCCTACCTCTGTACGGTGGCTCAGCCCTGTGGTGTGTAGTGACTGAAGCTACCCTACCTCTGTACGGTGGCTCAGCCCTGTGGTGTGTAGTGACTGAAGCTATCCTACCTCTGTACGGTGGCTCAGCCCTGTGGTGTGTAGTGACTGAAGCTACCCTACCTCTGTACGGTGGTCCCAAGCGTGATCACACAGTCGTCCGGAACAGCTGGTGCTCATCTGCTTGAGGCTGGGTTTGGTGGTATGTGTGGAGAAGCCACAGTGTGTGATTTATATCCAATGATGTGGTGAGATCTGGGCTCTCTCTGGGGGTTGATCAGCCTCCCAGGCTCACAGTGTGTGTGTGTGTGTGTGTGTGTGTGTGTGTGTGTGTGTGTGTGTGTGTGTGTGTGTGTGTGTGTGTGTGTGTGTTTAATCTAATGAAGTGACACCGTACAGAGGGAGTGTAGCTTCAGTCACTACACACCACACTGTGGCTTCTCCACACATACCACCAAACCCAGCCTCAAGCAGATGAGCACCAGCTGTTCCGGACGACTGTGTGATCACGCTTTCCATAGCCGATGTGAGTAAGACCTTTAAACAGGTCAACATTCACAAGGCCGCAGGGCCAGACGGATTACCAGGATGTGTACTCCGAGCATGCGCTGACCAACTGGCAAGTGTCTTCACTGACATTTTCAACCTCTCCCTGTCCGAGTCTGTAATATCAACATATTTTAAGAAGAACACCATAGTGCCTGTGTCCAAGAACACCAAGGTAACCTGCCTAAATGACTACCGACACGTAGCATTCACATCTCTAGCCATGACGTGCATTGAAAGGCTGGTGATGGCTCACATCAACACCATCATCCCAGAAACCCTAGACCCAGTACAATTTGCATACCGCCCCAAAAGATCCACAAATGACCTGGACAAATGGAACACCTATGTGAGAATGCTGTTCATTGACTACAGCTCAGCGTTCAACACCATAGTGCCCTCAAAGCTCATCACTAACCCTGGGACTAAACACATCCCTCTGCAACTGGATCCTGGACTTCCTGACGGGCCACCCACAGGTGGTGAGGGTAGGTAACAACACATCTGCCATGCTGATCCTCAACACGGGGGCCCCTCAGGGGTGCGTGCTCAGTCCCCTCCTGTACTCCCTGTTCACACATGACTGCATGGCCAAGCACGACTCCAACACCATCATTAAGTTTGCAGATGACACAAGAGTGGTAGACCTGATCACTGACAACGATGAGACAGCCTATAGGGAGGTCAGAGACCCACACTGCCAGGACAACAACCTCTCCCTCAATGTGAACAATACAAAGGAGATGATTGTGAACTACAGGAAAAGGAGCACCGAGCCACGCCCCCATTCACATCGGCAGGGCTGTAGTGGAACAGGTTGGGAGTTTCAAGTTCCTTGGTGTCCACATCACCAACAAACTAACATGGTCCAAACACACCAAGACAGCCATGAAGAGGGCACGACAACGCCTATTCCTCCTCAGGAGACTGAAAAGATTTGGCATGGGTCCTCCGATCCTAAAAAGGTTCTACAGCTGCAACGTCAAGAGCATCTGACTGGTTGCATCACTGCCTAGTATGGTAACTGCTCGGCCTCTGACCGCAAAGCACTACAGAGGGTAGTGCGTACGGCCCAGTACATCACTGGGGACAAGCTTCCTGCCATCCAGGACCTCTATACAAGGCGGTAAAGGCCCTAAAAATTACCAAAGACTCCAGACACCCCAGTCATAGACTGTTCTCTCTGCTACCGCACGGCATGTGGTGCCGGAGCGCCAAGTCTAGGTCCAAAAGGCTTCTTAATAACAGCTTCTACCCCAAAGCCATAAGACTGCTGAACAATCAATCAAATGGCTACCTGGACTATTTGCATTGACACCGCCCCTCCCACCTTTGTTTTTACACTGCTGCTACTCTCTGTTTGTTATCTATGCATAGTCACTTTACCCCTACCTACATGTACAGATTACCTCAACTAACCTGTACTATCTATGTACAGTCACTTTACCCCTACCTACATGTACATATTACTTAAATTACCTCAACTAAGCTGTGCCCCCACACATTTTGTTTTGAATCCAAATTGTGATTTTGAAATGTCTTGTATGTGTTTCAGGTAAGAGAGAGTCTTTGATATTTTTTATCCATTTTTATTCTGCAATATTTTCTCATATTCAAGTGTGAATGACAAAAAAGTCAGTGATTTCTTAGAAAGCTAAATACAATAAGCATTGGATCAAGGCACATACACGACTGGCCAAAGGGCATTCAATAGCACTTTGGTTTTCAGTTCAGGGATTCTCGAAAGACAGGACAATTGTTTCAAGAATCCCTGAGCAACTTTGTAAAGAGCAATTCACTTTGTAAAGAACAAATTCTACTTCATAAAGAACAATTAAACTTTGAAATTGTGGCAACATAGAAGTAGTCAATCTGGGGGGGGAGGGTGGGGGGGGACTAATCATAAACAAGGAAATAGGTGATGCTCAGTTTGTATTCAAAATGAAAGCCAATGTGTTGTTTATTTATATAACTTTTTTTTAAACAGACCGGTGTGAATCTAAGCTATGTTTGAGGGTAACGTTTGGATGACATATGGTACAAGGGACTGGAGAATGCCATCCATTGTAGTTTAGCCTTTGTGTTGAACAAATAGATTTAGTTGGTGTTCTTTATGTCATCTATGTTGTCAGCCTGGCCACCCTGCATGGGTTAATCCCATTCTGGGTAATGGCCCTAAAGGTCTGTGTGCTTCATCTGCCCTGTGCTGTGGCCTGACGCACACATACACGCACACACATACACGCATACATACACACACACACACACGCACACATACACGCACACACACACACATACACACACACACACATACACACACACACACACATACACACACACACACACACATACACACACGCACGCACGCACATACACGCACACACACTCACACAAACGCATGCAAACACACGCACACACACACACAAACACACACACACACACACACACACAGGAGCCGTGCCCGCCTGGGTGTCTGTTCGATCTCTCGTGTTTCTGTGTTTTTTTCCAAACAGAGGAACTAAATGAACAGCAGTAAAACAGGACATATCTAGTCATGGTTCCAGAGATAGTCAGATACATGTAGGAGACTGCTCTCTGCTTGTCTCTCCTCAGAGAACGAGTGCCCGCTGTCTCCCTGGTTCTTCTCAGTTAATCAGCTGGGTCCTAGTTTTGATCATTTTCATTTGATTTTTTTTGTTGCTTTTTTTGGGGGGTTTTACCGAACAGCCACAAAACGAGTGTAAAGACCTGTGCTTTATTCTACAAGGTACTCTAAAGTCTGATTGTTCAACACAGCAATGAAAACCCACTTTCACAGTTGACAAGTCTTTATATCTCAGTAGAACAGTTTGTTTTTTTATAGTTGGTTGTTAGGGTAACCGTAAGCCCCCCAAAAAATAAAAATAAAATAAAATACAATACAAATTACTACCAACCCTAAAATATAGAATTGCAGTTTTAGTCACCTGCGGCTCAGTGATGGCCCTACTATCTGTGAACCACATTTCTTCTCCTCTTTGTCATAAAATGTCCTTAAATATAAATTATATGAGCAAATGTACAGAAGAACATTGCTTCCCCACTCAGTCTTGTAGATCCAGTGTTTTATAACAAAGTTTTTTTAGCCACTTTAGTTTCATGTCATCAACGAACGCACTCATTTATAACAAAATGTTCCCGCGTCATCAATATCATGAATGGGAGTGGTCTGAATCAGGTATTCCGCTGTCTCTGTAGCTTCTGTTGCTAATACTGGTCTCGCTGTGCGGGCTCTTGTACAGACTCAATCCGTTCGGAGGGAAAATCGTATGTATCACAAACTCCTCTTTGGACACGGGCACGGGGTGTATGGGGATCATCTGAAAAGAGGCCTCTCGTATCTCCAAGATTGAGTTATCCTTTTTCGTCCCCGCCTCGGCGTAATCGTCCTTCCTCCGACGGCCCTTGTTGTAGGTGCAATTCCTGGAAAACAGTGAACTGTTCCTGTGCACGTACCAGCACACAAACGCCAGCATTAATATTGCCAACAGAGCCACGGCCCCTCCGATGATCGCGGCTAAAGGCAGACTGGAATTGTTGTAAGGCTCCTTTTCCTGCTCGCGGTTCAGTGTGGTGGTGGGTTTGTAAGCCTTCAGAGAACTGGTCTCTGTCTCTATGCAAACTGGTGTCTCGTCCGTCAAGTAAATGTTGCTGGTCTCCATGGGAACCATGCATATCCTGTACGAGGATTCCGGTTCTAGAGCTGTTAGGAGGTACTCCTTCTTCTCGCCCTGCACGATGGTCTCCGTGATGGAACCGAACGAAGGGTTGTGGCCCAGTTTTAACCAGCTGAGCCTCATGGCAGTCAAGGGTACAGAAACCCTCCAGGAGATGTGCACTGTCTCTGCACTGCTCGACTTCACGCTGATCCTGATGATCTTTCTTCCTGATGGTGTCGTAGTACTTCGGTAGTTCTTATTCCTGTCAGGCATTCTCACCACCGGTCTTTTGGTCACAAAGGAGGGCCATTGGGGTTGTGAGGGCAGTAAGGTGTTAGAGACAGTGCTGGTCTCGGTAAGGTCCCCCTGGCCCCTGCCCAAGTCAGATCCTCCACAGTCAAACAAGTCCATGGACAAATCCTTGATAGCCATGCCCTTGACCTTGTCTGGTCCCTGGCACATAAACCCTCGGACGTTGACTTTTGTCGGCAGCGACCTTAACCAGTCTCTCACCCACTTCATCCGGCAAGTGCACTGCCACGGGTTGTTACGGAGCAGGAGCTGCGTGAGGTTATCCAGGTCTTCGAACACTCCATGAGGCAGACTGCTCAAGTTGTTGCCTGATAGATCCAACCGATACAGCTGCCTGAGGAAAGCAAAAGCTCCGGCCGGTACCCGGTTGATGTGGTTGTCTTGGAGCTGCAGTTTCTCCAAACTGGTTCCTGGTAAGTTAGCCGGCGGCGACGTAAGGGTGTTTCTCACCAGGGAGAGCTCGGTGAGATTAATCAGGTTGATGAAGGCCATTTCGCCGATGCCGCGGTTGTTGAGCAGGTTCCCGTCCAGGACGAGTCTCTTCAGGTTGATCAGGTCCTGCAGGGATGCCTCTGATATTGACGAGATGCGGTTGTCGTCGAAGCGCAGCTCCTCGATGGTCTGCGGAAGGCCGGACGGGATGGTGCTCAGATGGTTCCTGGAGAGAAAGAGTAGTCTCAGGTGATTGCTGTCCCTGAACGCTCCTTCCTCGATGCTCACCGCCGAGACGGAGTTATCATCCAGGTGTAGCTCCTCGATCAGCGGGATCTGACCCAGCGACGCATGCGTAATCATGCGGATATTATTCTCCTGTAGATGCAGCTCTTTGACCCCGATCGGCAGGTTTTGGGGGAACTCGTCCAGATTATTGCAGTACAGATAGATCTTCTCGACGTTGCTTAGCCTCTTCAGATCGGTGGGGATGCCGGCGCTCTTGATCCTGTTGTTTTGGAGGAAGAGAATAGTAGCATCTAGCGGAATGCCGGTAGGGATAGAGGTGAGGCCTCGATCATTACAGTAGATGAAGGTCCCATCACACCGGCAGGCCGAGGGGCAGGAGGCGGAGGTCACCAGAGGGTTAGCCAGACCCAGAAGTAGTCCTACCCTAGTCAAGAACAGCAGGAAGTTCTTGCATTGGGCGGCCATCTTGTTTTGAGGTTGTGGTGTCTTCTCCCTAGGAAGGAGACAGAAAGGGTAAAGTTAATGCACAAGGCTTTTACAGGGAAGCCAAACCCCTGGTTTCTAATAAATGCTCTTTGTTGGAATTGTCCTTCATCAAGCCTGTTCTTCATTAATCTGCAATATTAGATATGACATGTAGGCCTTTTTGCTGACTTAAATTGATATAAATCGTTACTTTTACAATTCACAGAAAATAAATTTGAGCATCTTGCAAGGCTAAAACTGCATTGAGTGCTAATGGCTGTTTCCAGGGAACATATAAAGTACATTTCCCTCAGACTTTAGAGACTTCATACATTTACAATGTATTTCCCTTTCCCTCATTTCCTGTTTGGAGAAAATCCTACAGCATGTGGGTTCCTGCTACTGAATTGAATCCCTGTGCTTTGGCTTTTTGGCTTTAGCTTGTGAAACGTAATAGCTTGGCCTTAGTTGTTTTACATGTTTCTGGATCTTTCTGAAGGCTGCCTTTCATCACTGCTAGACTGTGTGTGTATGTGAACAAAGCCAGTGACTGTAGCTACCCTACCTCTGTACGGTGGCTCAGCTCTGTGGTGTGTAGTGACTGAAGCTACCCTACCTCTGTACGGTGGCTCAGCCCTGTGGTGTGTAGTGACTGAAGCTACCCTACCTCTGTACGGTGGCTCAGCCCTGTGGTGTGTAGTGACTGAAGCTACCCTACCTCTGTACGGTGGCTCAGCCCTGTGGTGTGAAGTGACTGTAGCTACCCTACCTCTGTACGGTGGCTCAGCTCTGTGGTGTGTAGTGACTGAAGCTACCCTACCTCTGTACGGTGGCTCAGCCCTGTGGTGTGTAGTGACTGAAGCTACCCTACCTCTGTACGGTGGCTCAGCCCTGTGGTGTGTAGTGACTGAAGCTACCCTACCTCTGTACGGTGGCTCAGCTCTGTGGTGTGTAGTGACTGAAGCTACCCTACCTCTGTACGGTGGCTCAGCCCTGTGGTGTGTAGTGACTGAAGCTATCCTACCTCTGTACGGTGGCTCAGCCCTGTGGTGTGTAGTGACTGAAGCTACCCTACCTCTGTACGGTGGCTCAGCCCTGTGGTGTGTAGTGACTGAAGCTATCCTACCTCTGTACGGTGGCTCAGCCCTGTGGTGTGTAGTGACTGAAGCTACCCTACCTCTGTACGGTGGTCCCAAGCGTGATCACACAGTCGTCCGGAACAGCTGGTGCTCATCTGCTTGAGGCTGGGTTTGGTGGTATGTGTGGAGAAGCCACAGTGTGTGATTTATATCCAATGATGTGGTGAGATCTGGGCTCTCTCTGGGGGTTGATCAGCCTCCCAGGCTCACAGTGTGTGTGTGTGTGTGTGTGTGTGTGTGTGTGTGTGTGTGTGTGTGTTTA
>NW_027261057.1:0-236471 GCF_045791955.1 Oncorhynchus clarkii lewisi
ATGTCAAAAAGGGCTGCATCACATAGACTGCGTGGCCTAATGGACAAGGCGTCTGACTTCGAATCAGAAGATTGAGGGTTCGAGTCCCTTCGTGGTTGTTTAATTTCATTAGCTCAGCTAATTTGAACATGTTTGCAATTTCCAGAAATAAGGCATTGGTCTTGTTGCTTTGAAAAGCTCTGACATTGTTGTTCAACTTCAATAATCTAAGACTGCAAGACCTGAAAAATATTATGTCTGATTGAGGGACATAGTCTTTTCGTACTTGTAAAATATCACTATCTTTCCTCATTCGGATAGGTTCACAAGTTTGATGTCTGTTGTTGCTAAGCAACGTCTGTTTGATGTCATATCGGAGAATATGGAGTAGAAGGTGTTGCCTCGTGGATAAGGCGTCTTACTTCTAAACAGAAAATTGAGGTTTTGAGGCATTTTCGTGGTCGTTTAATTTCATTAAATCTGCTAATATGGACATGTTTGCAATTTCCCGAAATAAGGCATTGGTCTTGTTTCTTTGAAAGGCTTGGACATTGTTGTTCAACTTTAATAATCTAATATTGCAAGGCCTGAGAATTATTGTGTCTGAATCTGCATCGCAAGATTGAGGGAAAAGAGTATCCTCTATACTTGTTAAATATCACTAGCTTTCCTCATTCGGACAGGTTCACAATTTTGATGTCTATGTTGCATAGCAAAGTCTGTATAATGTCAAATAGGGCTGTGTCACATAGACTGCGTGGCCTAATGGGTTCAACTTCTAATTGTTTTTGGATAAGAATAATTAAAACATGTTCCGAAAACTGAACCGTTTAAGGAAACAGTGTAATATTTCGAATCAGAAGATTGAGGGTTCGAGTCCCTTCGTGGTTGTTTAATTTCATTAGCTCAGCTAATTTGAACATGTTTGCAATTTCCCGAAATATGGCATTGGTCTTGTTGCTTTGAAAAGCTTGGACATTGTTGTTCAACTTCAATAATCTAAGACTGCAAGACCTGAGAAATATTATGTCTGATTGAGGGACATAGTCTTTTCGTACTTGTAAAATATCACTAGCTTTCCTCATTCGGATAGGTTCACAATTTTGATGTCTGTTGTTGCTAAGCAACGTCTGTTTGATGTCATATCGGAGAATATGGAGTAGAAGGTGTTGCCTCGTGGATAAGGCGTCTTACTTCAAAATAGAAAATTGAGGTTTTGAGGCATTTTCGTGGTCGTTTAATTTCATTAAATCTGCTAATATGGACATGTTTGCAATTTCCCGAAATAAGGCATTGGTCTTGTTGCTTTGAAAAGCTTGGACATTGTTGTTCAACTTTAATAATCTAAGACTGCAAGGCCTGAGAATTATTGTGTCTGAATCTGCATCGAAAGATTGAAGGAAAGAGTATCTTTGTACTTGTTAAAAATCACTAGCTTTCCTCATTCGGACAGGTTCACAATTTTTATGTCTATGGTTGCATAGCAAAGTCTGTATAATGTCAAATAGGGCTGTATCACATAGACTGCGTGGCCTAATGGATAAGGCGTCTGACTTCGAATCAGAAGATTGAGGGTTCGAGTCCCTTCGTGGTTGTTTAATTTCATTAGCTCAGCTAATTTGAACATGTTTGCAATTTCCCGAAATATGGCATTGGTCTTGTTGCTTTGAAAAGCTTGGACATTGTTGTTCAACTTCAATAATCTAAGACTGCAAGACCTGAGAAATATTATGTCTGATTGAGGGACATAGTCTTTTCGTACTTGTAAAATATCACTAGCTTTCCTCATTCGGATAGGTTCACAATTTTGATGTCTGTTGTTGCTAAGCAACGTCTGTTTGATGTCATATCGGAGAATATGGAGTAGAAGGTGTTGCCTCGTGGATAAGGCGTCTTACTTCAAAATAGAAAATTGAGGTTTTGAGGCATTTTCGTGGTCGTTTAATTTCATTAAATCTGCTAATATGGACATGTTTGCAATTTCCCGAAATAAGGCATTGGTCTTGTTTCTTTGAAAGGCTTGGACATTGTTATTCATCTTTAATAATCTAATATTGCAAGGCCTGAGAATTATTGAGTCTGATTCTGCATCGCAAAGATTGAGGGAAAAGGTATCTTCTTACTTGTTAAATATCACTAGCTTTCCTCATTCGGACAGGTTCACAACTTTGATGTCTACTGTTGTATAGTCAAAGTCTGTATGATGTGGCCTAAATAAGGCGTCGACTTCTAAATAGAAAATTGAGGTTTCGATTAGCTCAGCTAATATGTACATGTTTGCAATTTCCCTAAATAAGGCATTGGTCTTGTTGCTTTGAAAAGCTTGGACATTGTTGTTCAACTTTAATAATCTAAGACTGCAAGGCCTGAGAATTATTGTGTCTGAATCTGCATCGAAAGATTGAAGGAAAGAGTATCTTTGTACTTGTTAAAATATCACTAGCTTTCCTCATTCGGACAGGTTCACAATTTGTATGTCTATGGTTGCATAGCAAAGTCTGTATAATGTCAAATAGGGCTGTATCACATAGACTGCGTGGCCTAATGGATAAGGCGTCTGACTTCGAATCAGAAGATTGAGGGTTCGAGTCCCTTCGTGGTTGTTTAATTTCATTAGCTCAGCTAATTTGAACATGTTTGCAATTTCCCGAAATATGGCATTGGTCTTGTTGCTTTGAAAAGCTTGGACATTGTTGTTCAACTTCAATAATCTAAGACTGCAAGACCTGATAAATATTATGTCTGATTGAGAGACATAGTCTTTTCGTACTTGTAAAATATCACTATCTTTCCTCATTCAGATAGGTTCACAATTTTGATGTCTGTTGTTGCTAAGCAACGTCTGTTTGATGTCATATTGGAGAATATGGAGTAGAAGGTGTTGCCTCGTGGATAAGGCGTCTTACTTCAAAATAGAAAATTGAGGTTTTGAGGCATTTTCGTGGTCGTTTAATTTCATTAAATCTGCTAATATGGACATGTTTGCAATTTCCCGAAATAAGGCATTGGTCTTGTTTCTTTGAAAAGCTTGGACATTGTTGTTCAACTTCAATAATCTAAGACTGCAAGACCTGAGAAATATTATGTCTGATTGAGGTACATAGTATTTTCGTACTTGTAAAATATCACTAGCTTTCCTCATTCGGATAGGTTCACAATTTTGATGTCTGTTGTTGCTAAGCAACGTCTGTTTGATGTCATATCGGAGAATATGGAGTAGAAGGTGTTGCCTCGTGGATAAGGCGTCTTACTTCAAAATAGAAAATTGAGGTTTTGAGGCATTTTCGTGGTCGTTTAATTTCATTAAATCTGCTAATATGGACATGTTTGCAATTTCCCGAAATAAGGCATTGGTCTTGTTGCTTTGAAAAGCTTGGACATTGTTGTTCAACTTTAATAATCTAAGACTGCAAGGCCTGAGAATTATTGTGTCTGAATCTGCATCGAAAGATTGAAGGAAAGAGTATCTTTGTACTTGTTAAAAATCACTAGCTTTCCTCATTCGGACAGGTTCACAATTTTTATGTCTATGGTTGCATAGCAAAGTCTGTATAATGTCAAATAGGGCTGTATCACATAGACTGCGTGGCCTAATGGATAAGGCGTCTGACTTCGAATCAGAAGATTGAGGGTTCGAGTCCCTTCGTGGTTGTTAGCTCAGCTAATTTGAACATGTTTGCAATTTCCCAAAATATGGCATTGGTCTTGTTGCTTTGAAAAGCTTGGACATTGTTGTTCAACTTCAATAATCTAAGACTGCAAGACCTGAGAAATATTATGTCTGATTGAGGGACATAGTCTTTTCGTACTTGTAAAATATCACTAGCTTTCCTCATTCGGATAGGTTCACAATTTTGATGTCTGTTGTTGCTAAGCAACGTCTGTTTGATGTCATATCGGAGAATATGGAGTAGAAGGTGTTGCCTCGTGGATAAGGCGTCTTACTTCAAAATAGAAAATTGAGGTTTTGAGGCATTTTCGTGGTCGTTTAATTTCATTAAATCTGCTAATATGGACATGTTTGCAATTTCCCGAAATAAGGCATTGGTCTTGTTTCTTTGAAAGGCTTGGACATTGTTATTCATCTTTAATAATCTAATATTGCAAGGCCTGAGAATTATTGAGTCTGATTCGCATCGCAAATTTGAGGGAAAAGGTATCTTCTTACTTGTTAAATATCACTAGCTTTCCTCATTCGGACAGGTTCACAACTTTGATGTCTACTGTTGCATAGCAAAGTCTGTATGATGTCAAATAGGGTCGTTTAATTTCATTAGCTCAGCTAATTCGTACATGTTTGCAATTTCCCTAAATAAGGCATTGGTCTTGTTGCTTTGAAAAGCTTGGACATTGTTGTTCAACTTTAATAATCTAAGACTGCAAGACCTGAGAATTATTGTGTCTGAATCTGCATCGAAAGATTGAAGGAAAGAGTATCTTTGTACTTGTTAAAAATCACTAGCTTTCCTCATTCGGACAGGTTCACAATTTTTATGTCTATGGTTGCATAGCAAAGTCTGTATAATGTCAAATAGGGCTGTATCACATAGATTGCGTTGTCTAATGGATAAGGCGTCTGACTTCGAATCAGAAGATTGAGGGTTCGAGTCCCTTCGTGGTTGTTTAATTTCATTAGCTCAGCTAATTTGAACATGTTTGCAATTTCCCGAAATATGGCATTGGTCTTGTTGCTTTGAAAAGCTTGGACATTGTTGTTCAACTTCAATAATCTAAGACTGCAAGACCTGAGAAATATTATGTCTGATTGAGGGACATAGTCTTTTCGTACTTGTAAAATATCACTAGCTTTCCTCATTCGGATAGGTTCACAATTTTGATGTCTGTTGTTGCTAAGCAACGTCTGTTTGATGTCATATTGGAGAATATGGAGTAGAAGGTGTTGCCTCGTGGATAAGGCGTCTTACTTCAAAATAGAAAATTGAGGTTTTGAGGCATTTTCGTGGTCGTTTAATTTCATTAAATCTGCTAATATGGACATGTTTGCAATTTCCCGAAATAAGGCATTGGTCTTGTTTCTTTGAAAAGCTTGGACATTGTTGTTCAACTTTAATAATCTAAGACTGCAAGGCCTGAGAATTATTGTGTCTGAATCTGCATCGAAAGATTGAAGGAAAGAGTATCTTTGTACTTGTTAAAAATCACTAGCTTTCCTCATTCGGACAGGTTCACAATTTTTATGTCTATGGTTGCATAGCAAAGTCTGTATAATGTCAAATAGGGCTGTATCACATAGACTGCGTGGCCTAATGGATAAGGCGTCTGACTTCGAATCAGAAGATTGAGGGTTCGAGTCCCTTCGTGGTTGTTTAATTTCATTAGCTCAGCTAATTTGAACATGTTTGCAATTTCCCAAAATATGGCATTGGTCTTGTTGCTTTGAAAAGCTTGGACATTGTTGTTCAACTTCAATAATCTAAGACTGCAAGACCTGAGAAATATTATGTCTGATTGAGGGACATAGTCTTTTCGTACTTGTAAAATATCACTAGCTTTCCTCATTCGGATAGGTTCACAATTTTGATGTCTGTTGTTGCTAAGCAACGTCTGTTTGATGTCATATCGGAGAATATGGAGTAGAAGGTGTTGCCTCGTGGATAAGGCGTCTTACTTCAAAATAGAAAATTGAGGTTTTGAGGCATTTTCGTGGTCGTTTAATTTCATTAAATCTGCTAATATGGACATGTTTGCAATTTCCCGAAATAAGGCATTGGTCTTGTTGCTTTGAAAAGCTTGGACATTGTTGTTCAACTTTAATAATCTAAGACTGCAAGGCCTGAGAATTATTGTGTCTGAATCTGCATCGAAAGATTGAAGGAAAGAGTATCTTTGTACTTGTTAAAAATCACTAGCTTTCCTCATTCGGACAGGTTCACAATTTTTATGTCTATGGTTGCATAGCAAAGTCTGTATAATGTCAAATAGGGCTGTATCACATAGACTGCGTGGCCTAATGGATAAGGCGTCTGACTTCGAATCAGAAGATTGAGGGTTCGAGTCCCTTCGTGGTTGTTTAATTTCATTAGCTCAGCTAATTTGAACATGTTTGCAATTTCCCAAAATATGGCATTGGTCTTGTTGCTTTGAAAAGCTTGGACATTGTTGTTCAACTTCAATAATCTAAGACTGCAAGACCTGAGAAATATTATGTCTGATTGAGGGACATAGTCTTTTCGTACTTGTAAAATATCACTAGCTTTCCTCATTCGGATAGGTTCACAATTTTGATGTCTGTTGTTGCTAAGCAACGTCTGTTTGATGTCATATCGGAGAATATGGAGTAGAAGGTGTTGCCTCGTGGATAAGGCGTCTTACTTCAAAATAGAAAATTGAGGTTTTGAGGCATTTTCGTGGTCGTTTAATTTCATTAAATCTGCTAATATGGACATGTTTGCAATTTCCCGAAATAAGGCATTGGTCTTGTTGCTTTGAAAAGCTTGGACATTGTTGTTCAACTGTCAAATAGGGTCGTTTAATTTCATTAGCTCAGCTAATTCGTACATGTTTTCAATTTCCCTAAATAAGGCATTGGTCTTGTTGCTTTGAAAAGCTTGGACATTGTTGTTCAACTTTAATAATCTAAGACTGCAAGACCTGAGAATTATTGTGTCTGAATCTGCATCGAAAGATTGAAGGAAAGAGTATCTTTGTACTTGTTAAAAATCACTAGCTTTCCTCATTCGGACAGGTTCACAATTTTGATGTCTGTTGTTGCTAAGCAACGTCTGTTTGATGTCATATTGGAGAAAATGGAGTAGAAGGTGTTGCCTCGTGGTTAAGGCGTCTTACTTCTAAATAGAAAATTGAGGTTTTGAGGCATTTTCGTGGTCGTTTAATTTCATTAAATCTGCTAATATGGACATGTTTGCAATTTCCCGAAATAAGGCATTGGTCTTGTTTCTTTGAAAGGCTTGGACATTGTTATTCATCTTTAATAATCTAATATTGCAAGGCCTGAGAATTATTGAGTCTGATTCTGCATCGCAAGATTGAGGGAAAAGGTATCTTCTTACTTGTTAAATATCACTAGCTTTGCTCATTCGGACAGGTTCACAACTTTGATGTCTACTGTTGCATAGCAAAGTCTGTATAATGTCAAATAGGGCTGTATCACATAGACTGCGTGGCCTAATGGATAAGGCGTCTGACTTCGAATCAGAAGATTGAGGGTTCGAGTCCCTTCGTGGTTGTTTAATTTCATTAGCTCAGCTAATTTGAACATGTTTGCAATTTCCCGAAATATGGCATTGGTCTTGTTGCTTTGA
The DNA here is from genome assembly GCF_045791955.1 of Oncorhynchus clarkii lewisi. Taxonomy (NCBI): domain Eukaryota; kingdom Metazoa; phylum Chordata; class Actinopteri; order Salmoniformes; family Salmonidae; genus Oncorhynchus; species Oncorhynchus clarkii. The sequence continues at coordinate 7,263 of NW_027261057.1, forward strand.
AAAGCTTGGACATTGTTGTTCAACTTCAATAATCTAAGACTGCAAGACCTGAGAAATATTATGTCTGATTGAGGGACATAGTCTTTTCGTACTTGTAAAATATCACTAGCTTTCCTCATTCGGATAGGTTCACAATTTTGATGTCTGTTGTTGCTAAGCAACGTCTGTTTGATGTCATATCGGAGAATATGGAGTAGAAGGTGTTGCCTCGTGGATAAGGCGTCTTACTTCAAAATAGAAAATTGAGGTTTTGAGGCATTTTCGTGGTCGTTTAATTTCATTAAATCTGCTAATATGGACATGTTTGCAATTTCCCGAAATAAGGCATTGGTCTTGTTGCTTTGAAAAGCTTGGACATTGTTGTTCAACTTTAATAATCTAAGACTGCAAGGCCTGAGAATTATTGTGTCTGAATCTGCATCGAAAGATTGAAGGAAAGAGTATCTTTGTACTTGTTAAAAATCACTAGCTTTCCTCATTCGGACAGGTTCACAATTTTTATGTCTATGGTTGCATAGCAAAGTCTGTATAATGTCAAATAGGGCTGTATCACATAGACTGCGTGGCCTAATGGATAAGGCGTCTGACTTCGAATCAGAAGATTGAGGGTTCGAGTCCCTTCGTGGTTGTTTAATTTCATTAGCTCAGCTAATTTGAACATGTTTGCAATTTCCCAAAATATGGCATTGGTCTTGTTGCTTTGAAAAGCTTGGACATTGTTGTTCAACTTCAATAATCTAAGACTGCAAGACCTGAGAAATATTATGTCTGATTGAGGGACATAGTCTTTTCGTACTTGTAAAATATCACTAGCTTTCCTCATTCGGATAGGTTCACAATTTTGATGTCTGTTGTTGCTAAGCAACGTCTGTTTGATGTCATATCGGAGAATATGGAGTAGAAGGTGTTGCCTCGTGGATAAGGCGTCTTACTTCAAAATAGAAAATTGAGGTTTTGAGGCATTTTCGTGGTCGTTTAATTTCATTAAATCTGCTAATATGGACATGTTTGCAATTTCCCGAAATAAGGCATTGGTCTTGTTGCTTTGAAAAGCTTGGACATTGTTGTTCAACTGTCAAATAGGGTCGTTTAATTTCATTAGCTCAGCTAATTCGTACATGTTTTCAATTTCCCTAAATAAGGCATTGGTCTTGTTGCTTTGAAAAGCTTGGACATTGTTGTTCAACTTTAATAATCTAAGACTGCAAGACCTGAGAATTATTGTGTCTGAATCTGCATCGAAAGATTGAAGGAAAGAGTATCTTTGTACTTGTTAAAAATCACTAGCTTTCCTCATTCGGACAGGTTCACAATTTTGATGTCTGTTGTTGCTAAGCAACGTCTGTTTGATGTCATATTGGAGAAAATGGAGTAGAAGGTGTTGCCTCGTGGTTAAGGCGTCTTACTTCTAAATAGAAAATTGAGGTTTTGAGGCATTTTCGTGGTCGTTTAATTTCATTAAATCTGCTAATATGGACATGTTTGCAATTTCCCGAAATAAGGCATTGGTCTTGTTTCTTTGAAAGGCTTGGACATTGTTATTCATCTTTAATAATCTAATATTGCAAGGCCTGAGAATTATTGAGTCTGATTCTGCATCGCAAGATTGAGGGAAAAGGTATCTTCTTACTTGTTAAATATCACTAGCTTTGCTCATTCGGACAGGTTCACAACTTTGATGTCTACTGTTGCATAGCAAAGTCTGTATAATGTCAAATAGGGCTGTATCACATAGACTGCGTGGCCTAATGGATAAGGCGTCTGACTTCGAATCAGAAGATTGAGGGTTCGAGTCCCTTCGTGGTTGTTTAATTTCATTAGCTCAGCTAATTTGAACATGTTTGCAATTTCCCGAAATATGGCATTGGTCTTGTTGCTTTGAAAAGCTTGGACATTGTTGTTCAACTTCAATAATCTAAGACTGCAAGACCTGAGAAATATTATGTCTGATTGAGGGACATAGTCTTTTCGTACTTGTAAAATATCACTAGCTTTCCTCATTCGGATAGGTTCACAATTTTGATGTCTGTTGTTGCTAAGCAACGTCTGTTTGATGTCATATCGGAGAATATGGAGTAGAAGGTGTTGCCTCGTGGATAAGGCGTCTTACTTCAAAATAGAAAATTGAGGTTTTGAGGCATTTTCGTGGTCGTTTAATTTCATTAAATCTGCTAATATGGACATGTTTGCAATTTCGCTAAATAAGGCATTGGTCTTGTTGCTTTGAAAAGCTTGGACATTGTTGTTCAACTTTAATAATCTAAGACTGCAAGGCCTGAGAATTATTGTGTCTGAATCTGCATCGAAAGATTGAAGGAAAGAGTATCTTTGTACTTGTTAAAAATCACTAGCTTTCCTCATTCGGACAGGTTCACAATTTTTATGTCTATGGTTGCATAGCAAAGTCTGTATAATGTCAAATAGGGCTGTATCACATAGACTGCGTGGCCTAATGGATAAGGCGTCTGACTTCGAATCAGAAGATTGAGGGTTCGAGTCCCTTCGTGGTTGTTTAATTTCATTAGCTCAGCTAATTTGAACATGTTTGCAATTTCCCAAAATATGGCATTGGTCTTGTTGCTTTGAAAAGCTTGGACATTGTTGTTCAACTTCAATAATCTAAGACTGCAAGACCTGAGAAATATTATGTCTGATTGAGGGACATAGTCTTTTCGTACTTGTAAAATATCACTAGCTTTCCTCATTCGGATAGGTTCACAATTTTGATGTCTGTTGTTGCTAAGCAACGTCTGTTTGATGTCATATCGGAGAATATGGAGTAGAAGGTGTTGCCTCGTGGATAAGGCGTCTTACTTCAAAATAGAAAATTGAGGTTTTGAGGCATTTTCGTGGTCGTTTAATTTCATTAAATCTGCTAATATGGACATGTTTGCAATTTCCCGAAATAAGGCATTGGTCTTGTTGCTTTGAAAAGCTTGGACATTGTTGTTCAACTGTCAAATAGGGTCGTTTAATTTCATTAGCTCAGCTAATTCGTACATGTTTTCAATTTCCCTAAATAAGGCATTGGTCTTGTTGCTTTGAAAAGCTTGGACATTGTTGTTCAACTTTAATAATCTAAGACTGCAAGACCTGAGAATTATTGTGTCTGAATCTGCATCGAAAGATTGAAGGAAAGAGTATCTTTGTACTTGTTAAAAATCACTAGCTTTCCTCATTCGGACAGGTTCACAATTTTGATGTCTGTTGTTGCTAAGCAACGTCTGTTTGATGTCATATTGGAGAAAATGGAGTAGAAGGTGTTGCCTCGTGGTTAAGGCGTCTTACTTCTAAATAGAAAATTGAGGTTTTGAGGCATTTTCGTGGTCGTTTAATTTCATTAAATCTGCTAATATGGACATGTTTGCAATTTCCCGAAATAAGGCATTGGTCTTGTTTCTTTGAAAGGCTTGGACATTGTTATTCATCTTTAATAATCTAATATTGCAAGGCCTGAGAATTATTGAGTCTGATTCTGCATCGCAAGATTGAGGGAAAAGGTATCTTCTTACTTGTTAAATATCACTAGCTTTGCTCATTCGGACAGGTTCACAACTTTGATGTCTACTGTTGCATAGCAAAGTCTGTATAATGTCAAATAGGGCTGTATCACATAGACTGCGTGGCCTAATGGATAAGGCGTCTGACTTCGAATCAGAAGATTGAGGGTTCGAGTCCCTTCGTGGTTGTTTAATTTCATTAGCTCAGCTAATTTGAACATGTTTGCAATTTCCCGAAATATGGCATTGGTCTTGTTGCTTTGAAAAGCTTGGACATTGTTGTTCAACTTCAATAATCTAAGACTGCAAGACCTGAGAAATATTATGTCTGATTGAGGGACATAGTCTTTTCGTACTTGTAAAATATCACTAGCTTTCCTCATTCGGATAGGTTCACAATTTTGATGTCTGTTGTTGCTAAGCAACGTCTGTTTGATGTCATATCGGAGAATATGGAGTAGAAGGTGTTGCCTCGTGGATAAGGCGTCTTACTTCAAAATAGAAAATTGAGGTTTTGAGGCATTTTCGTGGTCGTTTAATTTCATTAAATCTGCTAATATGGACATGTTTGCAATTTCCCGAAATAAGGCATTGGTCTTGTTGCTTTGAAAAGCTTGGACATTGTTGTTCAACTTTAATAATCTAAGACTGCAAGGCCTGAGAATTATTGTGTCTGAATCTGCATCGAAAGATTGAAGGAAAGAGTATCTTTGTACTTGTTAAAAATCACTAGCTTTCCTCATTCGGACAGGTTCACAATTTTTATGTCTATGGTTGCATAGCAAAGTCTGTATAATGTCAAATAGGGCTGTATCACATAGACTGCGTGGCCTAATGGATAAGGCGTCTGACTTCGAATCAGAAGATTGAGGGTTCGAGTCCCTTCGTGGTTGTTTAATTTCATTAGCTCAGCTAATTTGAACATGTTTGCAATTTCCCAAAATATGGCATTGGTCTTGTTGCTTTGAAAAGCTTGGACATTGTTGTTCAACTTCAATAATCTAAGACTGCAAGACCTGAGAAATATTATGTCTGATTGAGGGACATAGTCTTTTCGTACTTGTAAAATATCACTAGCTTTCCTCATTCGGATAGGTTCACAATTTTGATGTCTGTTGTTGCTAAGCAACGTCTGTTTGATGTCATATCGGAGAATATGGAGTAGAAGGTGTTGCCTCGTGGATAAGGCGTCTTACTTCAAAATAGAAAATTGAGGTTTTGAGGCATTTTCGTGGTCGTTTAATTTCATTAAATCTGCTAATATGGACATGTTTGCAATTTCCCGAAATAAGGCATTGGTCTTGTTGCTTTGAAAAGCTTGGACATTGTTGTTCAACTGTCAAATAGGGTCGTTTAATTTCATTAGCTCAGCTAATTCGTACATGTTTTCAATTTCCCTAAATAAGGCATTGGTCTTGTTGCTTTGAAAAGCTTGGACATTGTTGTTCAACTTTAATAATCTAAGACTGCAAGACCTGAGAATTATTGTGTCTGAATCTGCATCGAAAGATTGAAGGAAAGAGTATCTTTGTACTTGTTAAAAATCACTAGCTTTCCTCATTCGGACAGGTTCACAATTTTGATGTCTGTTGTTGCTAAGCAACGTCTGTTTGATGTCATATTGGAGAAAATGGAGTAGAAGGTGTTGCCTCGTGGTTAAGGCGTCTTACTTCTAAATAGAAAATTGAGGTTTTGAGGCATTTTCGTGGTCGTTTAATTTCATTAAATCTGCTAATATGGACATGTTTGCAATTTCCCGAAATAAGGCATTGGTCTTGTTTCTTTGAAAGGCTTGGACATTGTTATTCATCTTTAATAATCTAATATTGCAAGGCCTGAGAATTATTGAGTCTGATTCTGCATCGCAAGATTGAGGGAAAAGGTATCTTCTTACTTGTTAAATATCACTAGCTTTGCTCATTCGGACAGGTTCACAACTTTGATGTCTACTGTTGCATAGCAAAGTCTGTATAATGTCAAATAGGGCTGTATCACATAGACTGCGTGGCCTAATGGATAAGGCGTCTGACTTCGAATCAGAAGATTGAGGGTTCGAGTCCCTTCGTGGTTGTTTAATTTCATTAGCTCAGCTAATTTGAACATGTTTGCAATTTCCCGAAATATGGCATTGGTCTTGTTGCTTTGAAAAGCTTGGACATTGTTGTTCAACTTCAATAATCTAAGACTGCAAGACCTGAGAAATATTATGTCTGATTGAGGGACATAGTCTTTTCGTACTTGTAAAATATCACTAGCTTTCCTCATTCGGATAGGTTCACAATTTTGATGTCTGTTGTTGCTAAGCAACGTCTGTTTGATGTCATATCGGAGAATATGGAGTAGAAGGTGTTGCCTCGTGGATAAGGCGTCTTACTTCAAAATAGAAAATTGAGGTTTTGAGGCATTTTCGTGGTCGTTTAATTTCATTAAATCTGCTAATATGGACATGTTTGCAATTTCGCTAAATAAGGCATTGGTCTTGTTGCTTTGAAAAGCTTGGACATTGTTGTTCAACTTTAATAATCTAAGACTGCAAGGCCTGAGAATTATTGTGTCTGAATCTGCATCGAAAGATTGAAGGAAAGAGTATCTTTGTACTTGTTAAAAATCACTAGCTTTCCTCATTCGGACAGGTTCACAATTTTTATGTCTATGGTTGCATAGCAAAGTCTGTATAATGTCAAATAGGGCTGTATCACATAGACTGCGTGGCCTAATGGATAAGGCGTCTGACTTCGAATCAGAAGATTGAGGGTTCGAGTCCCTTCGTGGTTGTTTAATTTCATTAGCTCAGCTAATTTGAACATGTTTGCAATTTCCCAAAATATGGCATTGGTCTTGTTGCTTTGAAAAGCTTGGACATTGTTGTTCAACTTCAATAATCTAAGACTGCAAGACCTGAGAAATATTATGTCTGATTGAGGGACATAGTCTTTTCGTACTTGTAAAATATCACTAGCTTTCCTCATTCGGATAGGTTCACAATTTTGATGTCTGTTGTTGCTAAGCAACGTCTGTTTGATGTCATATCGGAGAATATGGAGTAGAAGGTGTTGCCTCGTGGATAAGGCGTCTTACTTCAAAATAGAAAATTGAGGTTTTGAGGCATTTTCGTGGTCGTTTAATTTCATTAAATCTGCTAATATGGACATGTTTGCAATTTCCCGAAATAAGGCATTGGTCTTGTTGCTTTGAAAAGCTTGGACATTGTTGTTCAACTGTCAAATAGGGTCGTTTAATTTCATTAGCTCAGCTAATTCGTACATGTTTTCAATTTCCCTAAATAAGGCATTGGTCTTGTTGCTTTGAAAAGCTTGGACATTGTTGTTCAACTTTAATAATCTAAGACTGCAAGACCTGAGAATTATTGTGTCTGAATCTGCATCGAAAGATTGAAGGAAAGAGTATCTTTGTACTTGTTAAAAATCACTAGCTTTCCTCATTCGGACAGGTTCACAATTTTGATGTCTGTTGTTGCTAAGCAACGTCTGTTTGATGTCATATTGGAGAAAATGGAGTAGAAGGTGTTGCCTCGTGGTTAAGGCGTCTTACTTCTAAATAGAAAATTGAGGTTTTGAGGCATTTTCGTGGTCGTTTAATTTCATTAAATCTGCTAATATGGACATGTTTGCAATTTCCCGAAATAAGGCATTGGTCTTGTTTCTTTGAAAGGCTTGGACATTGTTATTCATCTTTAATAATCTAATATTGCAAGGCCTGAGAATTATTGAGTCTGATTCTGCATCGCAAGATTGAGGGAAAAGGTATCTTCTTACTTGTTAAATATCACTAGCTTTGCTCATTCGGACAGGTTCACAACTTTGATGTCTACTGTTGCATAGCAAAGTCTGTATAATGTCAAATAGGGCTGTATCACATAGACTGCGTGGCCTAATGGATAAGGCGTCTGACTTCGAATCAGAAGATTGAGGGTTCGAGTCCCTTCGTGGTTGTTTAATTTCATTAGCTCAGCTAATTTGAACATGTTTGCAATTTCCCAAAATATGGCATTGGTCTTGTTGCTTTGAAAAGCTTGGACATTGTTGTTCAACTTCAATAATCTAAGACTGCAAGACCTGAGAAATATTATGTCTGATTGAGGGACATAGTCTTTTCGTACTTGTAAAATATCACTAGCTTTCCTCATTCGGATAGGTTCACAATTTTGATGTCTGTTGTTGCTAAGCAACGTCTGTTTGATGTCATATCGGAGAATATGGAGTAGAAGGTGTTGCCTCGTGGATAAGGCGTCTTACTTCAAAATAGAAAATTGAGGTTTTGAGGCATTTTCGTGGTCGTTTAATTTCATTAAATCTGCTAATATGGACATGTTTGCAATTTCCCGAAATAAGGCATTGGTCTTGTTGCTTTGAAAAGCTTGGACATTGTTGTTCAACTGTCAAATAGGGTCGTTTAATTTCATTAGCTCAGCTAATTCGTACATGTTTTCAATTTCCCTAAATAAGGCATTGGTCTTGTTGCTTTGAAAAGCTTGGACATTGTTGTTCAACTTTAATAATCTAAGACTGCAAGACCTGAGAATTATTGTGTCTGAATCTGCATCGAAAGATTGAAGGAAAGAGTATCTTTGTACTTGTTAAAAATCACTAGCTTTCCTCATTCGGACAGGTTCACAATTTTGATGTCTGTTGTTGCTAAGCAACGTCTGTTTGATGTCATATTGGAGAAAATGGAGTAGAAGGTGTTGCCTCGTGGTTAAGGCGTCTTACTTCTAAATAGAAAATTGAGGTTTTGAGGCATTTTCGTGGTCGTTTAATTTCATTAAATCTGCTAATATGGACATGTTTGCAATTTCCCGAAATAAGGCATTGGTCTTGTTTCTTTGAAAGGCTTGGACATTGTTATTCATCTTTAATAATCTAATATTGCAAGGCCTGAGAATTATTGAGTCTGATTCTGCATCGCAAGATTGAGGGAAAAGGTATCTTCTTACTTGTTAAATATCACTAGCTTTGCTCATTCGGACAGGTTCACAACTTTGATGTCTACTGTTGCATAGCAAAGTCTGTATAATGTCAAATAGGGCTGTATCACATAGACTGCGTGGCCTAATGGATAAGGCGTCTGACTTCGAATCAGAAGATTGAGGGTTCGAGTCCCTTCGTGGTTGTTTAATTTCATTAGCTCAGCTAATTTGAACATGTTTGCAATTTCCCGAAATATGGCATTGGTCTTGTTGCTTTGAAAAGCTTGGACATTGTTGTTCAACTTCAATAATCTAAGACTGCAAGACCTGAGAAATATTATGTCTGATTGAGGGACATAGTCTTTTCGTACTTGTAAAATATCACTAGCTTTCCTCATTCGGATAGGTTCACAATTTTGATGTCTGTTGTTGCTAAGCAACGTCTGTTTGATGTCATATCGGAGAATATGGAGTAGAAGGTGTTGCCTCGTGGATAAGGCGTCTTACTTCAAAATAGAAAATTGAGGTTTTGAGGCATTTTCGTGGTCGTTTAATTTCATTAAATCTGCTAATATGGACATGTTTGCAATTTCCCGAAATAAGGCATTGGTCTTGTTGCTTTGAAAAGCTTGGACATTGTTGTTCAACTTTAATAATCTAAGACTGCAAGGCCTGAGAATTATTGTGTCTGAATCTGCATCGAAAGATTGAAGGAAAGAGTATCTTTATACTTGTTAAAAATCACTAGCTTTCCTCATTCGGACAGGTTCACAATTTTTATGTCTATGGTTGCATAGCAAAGTCTGTATAATGTCAAATAGGGCTGTATCACATAGACTGCGTGGCCTAATGGATAAGGCGTCTAAGGACTTCGAATCAGAAGATTGAGGGTTCGAGTCCCTTCGTGGTTGTTTAATTTCATTAGCTCAGCTAATTTGAACATGTTTGCAATTTCCCGAAATATGGCATTGGTCTTGTTGCTTTGAAAAGCTTGGACATTGTTGTTCAACTTCAATAATCTAAGACTGCAAGACCTGAGAAATATTATGTCTGATTGAGGGACATAGTCTTTTCGTACTTGTAAAATATCACTAGCTTTCCTCATTCGGATAGGTTCACAATTTTGATGTCTGTTGTTGCTAAGCAACGTCTGTTTGATGTCATATCGGAGAATATGGAGTAGAAGGTGTTGCCTCGTGGATAAGGCGTCTTACTTCAAAATAGAAAATTGAGGTTTTGAGGCATTTTCGTGGTCGTTTAATTTCATTAAATCTGCTAATATGGACATGTTTGCAATTTCGCTAAATAAGGCATTGGTCTTGTTGCTTTGAAAAGCTTGGACATTGTTGTTCAACTTTAATAATCTAAGACTGCAAGGCCTGAGAATTATTGTGTCTGAATCTGCATCGAAAGATTGAAGGAAAGAGTATCTTTGTACTTGTTAAAAATCACTAGCTTTCCTCATTCGGACAGGTTCACAATTTTTATGTCTATGGTTGCATAGCAAAGTCTGTATAATGTCAAATAGGGCTGTATCACATAGACTGCGTGGCCTAATGGATAAGGCGTCTGACTTCGAATCAGAAGATTGAGGGTTCGAGTCCCTTCGTGGTTGTTTAATTTCATTAGCTCAGCTAATTTGAACATGTTTGCAATTTCCCAAAATATGGCATTGGTCTTGTTGCTTTGAAAAGCTTGGACATTGTTGTTCAACTTCAATAATCTAAGACTGCAAGACCTGAGAAATATTATGTCTGATTGAGGGACATAGTCTTTTCGTACTTGTAAAATATCACTAGCTTTCCTCATTCGGATAGGTTCACAATTTTGATGTCTGTTGTTGCTAAGCAACGTCTGTTTGATGTCATATCGGAGAATATGGAGTAGAAGGTGTTGCCTCGTGGATAAGGCGTCTTACTTCAAAATAGAAAATTGAGGTTTTGAGGCATTTTCGTGGTCGTTTAATTTCATTAAATCTGCTAATATGGACATGTTTGCAATTTCCCGAAATAAGGCATTGGTCTTGTTGCTTTGAAAAGCTTGGACATTGTTGTTCAACTGTCAAATAGGGTCGTTTAATTTCATTAGCTCAGCTAATTCGTACATGTTTTCAATTTCCCTAAATAAGGCATTGGTCTTGTTGCTTTGAAAAGCTTGGACATTGTTGTTCAACTTTAATAATCTAAGACTGCAAGACCTGAGAATTATTGTGTCTGAATCTGCATCGAAAGATTGAAGGAAAGAGTATCTTTGTACTTGTTAAAAATCACTAGCTTTCCTCATTCGGACAGGTTCACAATTTTGATGTCTGTTGTTGCTAAGCAACGTCTGTTTGATGTCATATTGGAGAAAATGGAGTAGAAGGTGTTGCCTCGTGGTTAAGGCGTCTTACTTCTAAATAGAAAATTGAGGTTTTGAGGCATTTTCGTGGTCGTTTAATTTCATTAAATCTGCTAATATGGACATGTTTGCAATTTCCCGAAATAAGGCATTGGTCTTGTTTCTTTGAAAGGCTTGGACATTGTTATTCATCTTTAATAATCTAATATTGCAAGGCCTGAGAATTATTGAGTCTGATTCTGCATCGCAAGATTGAGGGAAAAGGTATCTTCTTACTTGTTAAATATCACTAGCTTTGCTCATTCGGACAGGTTCACAACTTTGATGTCTACTGTTGCATAGCAAAGTCTGTATAATGTCAAATAGGGCTGTATCACATAGACTGCGTGGCCTAATGGATAAGGCGTCTGACTTCGAATCAGAAGATTGAGGGTTCGAGTCCCTTCGTGGTTGTTTAATTTCATTAGCTCAGCTAATTTGAACATGTTTGCAATTTCCCAAAATATGGCATTGGTCTTGTTGCTTTGAAAAGCTTGGACATTGTTGTTCAACTTCAATAATCTAAGACTGCAAGACCTGAGAAATATTATGTCTGATTGAGGGACATAGTCTTTTCGTACTTGTAAAATATCACTAGCTTTCCTCATTCGGATAGGTTCACAATTTTGATGTCTGTTGTTGCTAAGCAACGTCTGTTTGATGTCATATCGGAGAATATGGAGTAGAAGGTGTTGCCTCGTGGATAAGGCGTCTTACTTCAAAATAGAAAATTGAGGTTTTGAGGCATTTTCGTGGTCGTTTAATTTCATTAAATCTGCTAATATGGACATGTTTGCAATTAAATTGGTCTTGTTGCTTTAATATTGTTGACAGGGTGTTAGCTCAGCTAATTTCATGTTTTCAATTTCCCTAAATAAGGCATTGGTCTTGTTGCTTTGAAAAGCTTGGACATTGTTGTTCAACTTTAATAATCTAAGACTGCAAGACCTGAGAATTATTGTGTCTGAATCTGCATCGAAAGATTGAAGGAAAGAGTATCTTTGTACTTGTTAAAAATCACTAGCTTTCCTCATTCGGACAGGTTCACAATTTTGATGTCTGTTGTTGCTAAGCAACGTCTGTTTGATGTCATATTGGAGTATGGAGTAGAAGGTGTTGCCTCGTGGTTAAGGCGTCTTACTTCTAAATAGAAAATTGAGGTTTTGAGGCATTTTCGTGGTCGTTTAATTTCATTAAATCTGCTAATATGGACATGTTTGCAATTTCCCGAAATAAGGCATTGGTCTTGTTTCTTTGAAAGGCTTGGACATTGTTATTCATCTTTAATAATCTAATATTGCAAGGCCTGAGAATTATTGAGTCTGATTCTGCATCGCAAGATTGAGGGAAAAGGTATCTTCTTACTTGTTAAATATCACTAGCTTTGCTCATTCGGACAGGTTCACAACTTTGATGTCTACTGTTGCATAGCAAAGTCTGTATAATGTCAAATAGGGCTGTATCACATAGACTGCGTGGCCTAATGGATAAGGCGTCTGACTTCGAATCAGAAGATTGAGGGTTCGAGTCCCTTCGTGGTTGTTTAATTTCATTAGCTCAGCTAATTTGAACATGTTTGCAATTTCCCGAAATATGGCATTGGTCTTGTTGCTTTGAAAAGCTTGGACATTGTTGTTCAACTTCAATAATCTAAGACTGCAAGACCTGAGAAATATTATGTCTGATTGAGGGACATAGTCTTTTCGTACTTGTAAAATATCACTAGCTTTCCTCATTCGGATAGGTTCACAATTTTGATGTCTGTTGTTGCTAAGCAACGTCTGTTTGATGTCATATCGGAGAATATGGAGTAGAAGGTGTTGCCTCGTGGATAAGGCGTCTTACTTCAAAATAGAAAATTGAGGTTTTGAGGCATTTTCGTGGTCGTTTAATTTCATTAAATCTGCTAATATGGACATGTTTGCAATTTCCCGAAATAAGGCATTGGTCTTGTTGCTTTGAAAAGCTTGGACATTGTTGTTCAACTTTAATAATCTAAGACTGCAAGGCCTGAGAATTATTGTGTCTGAATCTGCATCGAAAGATTGAAGGAAAGAGTATCTTTGTACTTGTTAAAAATCACTAGCTTTCCTCATTCGGACAGGTTCACAATTTTTATGTCTATGGTTGCATAGCAAAGTCTGTATAATGTCAAATAGGGCTGTATCACATAGACTGCGTGGCCTAATGGATAAGGCGTCTGAAACTTCGAATCAGAAGATTGAGGGTTCGAGTCCCTTCGTGGTTGTTTAATTTCATTAGCTCAGCTAATTTGAACATGTTTGCAATTTCCCAAAATATGGCATTGGTCTTGTTGCTTTGAAAAGCTTGGACATTGTTGTTCAACTTCAATAATCTAAGACTGCAAGACCTGAGAAATATTATGTCTGATTGAGGGACATAGTCTTTTCGTACTTGTAAAATATCACTAGCTTTCCTCATTCGGATAGGTTCACAATTTTGATGTCTGTTGTTGCTAAGCAACGTCTGTTTGATGTCATATCGGAGAATATGGAGTAGAAGGTGTTGCCTCGTGGATAAGGCGTCTTACTTCAAAATAGAAAATTGAGGTTTTGAGGCATTTTCGTGGTCGTTTAATTTCATTAAATCTGCTAATATGGACATGTTTGCAATTTCCCGAAATAAGGCATTGGTCTTGTTGCTTTGAAAAGCTTGGACATTGTTGTTCAACTTTAATAATCTAAGACTGCAAGGCCTGAGAATTATTGTGTCTGAATCTGCATCGAAAGATTGAAGGAAAGAGTATCTTTGTACTTGTTAAAAATCACTAGCTTTCCTCATTCGGACAGGTTCACAATTTTTATGTCTATGGTTGCATAGCAAAGTCTGTATAATGTCAAATAGGGCTGTATCACATAGACTGCGTGGCCTAATGGATCATGTTCAACTTCTAATTGTTTTTGTTTTTTGCCATAATTGAATAATTAAAACATGTTCCGAAAACTGAACCGTTTAAGGAAACAGTGTAATATTTCGAATCAGAAGATTGAGGGTTCGAGTCCCTTCGTGGTTGTTTAATTTCATTAGCTCAGCTAATTTGAACATGTTTGCAATTTCCCAAAATATGGCATTGGTCTTGTTGCTTTGAAAAGCTTGGACATTGTTGTTCAACTTCAATAATCTAAGACTGCAAGACCTGAGAAATATTATGTCTGATTGAGGGACATAGTCTTTTCGTACTTGTAAAATATCACTAGCTTTCCTCATTCGGATAGGTTCACAATTTTGATGTCTGTTGTTGCTAAGCAACGTCTGTTTGATGTCATATCGGAGAATATGGAGTAGAAGGTGTTGCCTCGTGGATAAGGCGTCTTACTTCAAAATAGAAAATTGAGGTTTTGAGGCATTTTCGTGGTCGTTTAATTTCATTAAATCTGCTAATATGGACATGTTTGCAATTTCCCGAAATAAGGCATTGGTCTTGTTGCTTTGAAAAGCTTGGACATTGTTGTTCAACTGTCAAATAGGGTCGTTTAATTTCATTAGCTCAGCTAATTCGTACATGTTTTCAATTTCCCTAAATAAGGCATTGGTCTTGTTGCTTTGAAAAGCTTGGACATTGTTGTTCAACTTTAATAATCTAAGACTGCAAGACCTGAGAATTATTGTGTCTGAATCTGCATCGAAAGATTGAAGGAAAGAGTATCTTTGTACTTGTTAAAAATCACTAGCTTTCCTCATTCGGACAGGTTCACAATTTTGATGTCTGTTGTTGCTAAGCAACGTCTGTTTGATGTCATATTGGAGAAAATGGAGTAGAAGGTGTTGCCTCGTGGTTAAGGCGTCTTACTTCTAAATAGAAAATTGAGGTTTTGAGGCATTTTCGTGGTCGTTTAATTTCATTAAATCTGCTAATATGGACATGTTTGCAATTTCCCGAAATAAGGCATTGGTCTTGTTTCTTTGAAAGGCTTGGACATTGTTATTCATCTTTAATAATCTAATATTGCAAGGCCTGAGAATTATTGAGTCTGATTCTGCATCGCAAGATTGAGGGAAAAGGTATCTTCTTACTTGTTAAATATCACTAGCTTTGCTCATTCGGACAGGTTCACAACTTTGATGTCTACTGTTGCATAGCAAAGTCTGTATAATGTCAAATAGGGCTGTATCACATAGACTGCGTGGCCTAATGGATAAGGCGTCTGACTTCGAATCAGAAGATTGAGGGTTCGAGTCCCTTCGTGGTTGTTTAATTTCATTAGCTCAGCTAATTTGAACATGTTTGCAATTTCCCGAAATATGGCATTGGTCTTGTTGCTTTGAAAAGCTTGGACATTGTTGTTCAACTTCAATAATCTAAGACTGCAAGACCTGAGAAATATTATGTCTGATTGAGGGACATAGTCTTTTCGTACTTGTAAAATATCACTAGCTTTCCTCATTCGGATAGGTTCACAATTTTGATGTCTGTTGTTGCTAAGCAACGTCTGTTTGATGTCATATCGGAGAATATGGAGTAGAAGGTGTTGCCTCGTGGATAAGGCGTCTTACTTCAAAATAGAAAATTGAGGTTTTGAGGCATTTTCGTGGTCGTTTAATTTCATTAAATCTGCTAATATGGACATGTTTGCAATTTCGCTAAATAAGGCATTGGTCTTGTTGCTTTGAAAAGCTTGGACATTGTTGTTCAACTTTAATAATCTAAGACTGCAAGGCCTGAGAATTATTGTGTCTGAATCTGCATCGAAAGATTGAAGGAAAGAGTATCTTTGTACTTGTTAAAAATCACTAGCTTTCCTCATTCGGACAGGTTCACAATTTTTATGTCTATGGTTGCATAGCAAAGTCTGTATAATGTCAAATAGGGCTGTATCACATAGACTGCGTGGCCTAATGGATAAGGCGTCTGACTTCGAATCAGAAGATTGAGGGTTCGAGTCCCTTCGTGGTTGTTTAATTTCATTAGCTCAGCTAATTTGAACATGTTTGCAATTTCCCAAAATATGGCATTGGTCTTGTTGCTTTGAAAAGCTTGGACATTGTTGTTCAACTTCAATAATCTAAGACTGCAAGACCTGAGAAATATTATGTCTGATTGAGGGACATAGTCTTTTCGTACTTGTAAAATATCACTAGCTTTCCTCATTCGGATAGGTTCACAATTTTGATGTCTGTTGTTGCTAAGCAACGTCTGTTTGATGTCATATCGGAGAATATGGAGTAGAAGGTGTTGCCTCGTGGATAAGGCGTCTTACTTCAAAATAGAAAATTGAGGTTTTGAGGCATTTTCGTGGTCGTTTAATTTCATTAAATCTGCTAATATGGACATGTTTGCAATTTCCCGAAATAAGGCATTGGTCTTGTTGCTTTGAAAAGCTTGGACATTGTTGTTCAACTTTAATAATCTAAGACTGCAAGGCCTGAGAATTATTGTGTCTGAATCTGCATCGAAAGATTGAAGGAAAGAGTATCTTTGTACTTGTTAAAAATCACTAGCTTTCCTCATTCGGACAGGTTCACAATTTTTATGTCTATGGTTGCATAGCAAAGTCTGTATAATGTCAAATAGGGCTGTATCACATAGACTGCGTGGCCTAATGGATAAGGCGTCTGACTTCGAATCAGAAGATTGAGGGTTCGAGTCCCTTCGTGGTTGTTTAATTTCATTAGCTCAGCTAATTTGAACATGTTTGCAATTTCCCAAAATATTGCATTGGTCTTGTTGCTTTGAAAAGCTTGGACATTGTTGTTCAACTTCAATAATCTAAGACTGCAAGACCTGAGAAATATTATGTCTGATTGAGGGACATAGTCTTTTCGTACTTGTAAAATATCACTAGCTTTCCTCATTCGGATAGGTTCACAATTTTGATGTCTGTTGTTGCTAAGCAACGTCTGTTTGATGTCATATCGGAGAATATGGAGTAGAAGGTGTTGCCTCGTGGATAAGGCGTCTTACTTCAAAATAGAAAATTGAGGTTTTGAGGCATTTTCGTGGTCGTTTAATTTCATTAAATCTGCTAATATGGACATGTTTGCAATTTCCCGAAATAAGGCATTGGTCTTGTTGCTTTGAAAAGCTTGGACATTGTTGTTCAACTTTAATAATCTAAGACTGCAAGGCCTGAGAATTATTGTGTCTGAATCTGCATCGAAAGATTGAAGGAAAGAGTATCTTTGTACTTGTTAAAAATCACTAGCTTTCCTCATTCGGACAGGTTCACAATTTTTATGTCTATGGTTGCATAGCAAAGTCTGTATAATGTCAAATAGGGCTGTATCACATAGACTGCGTGGCCTAATGGATCATGTTCAACTTCTAATTGTTTTTGTTTTTTGCCATAATTGAATAATTAAAACATGTTCCTTGGGGAAAACTGAACCGTTTAAGGAAACAGTGTAATATTTCGAATCAGAAGATTGAGGGTTCGAGTCCCTTCGTGGTTGTTTAATTTCATTAGCTCAGCTAATTTGAACATGTTTGCAATTTCCCAAAATATGGCATTGGTCTTGTTGCTTTGAAAAGCTTGGACATTGTTGTTCAACTTCAATAATCTAAGACTGCAAGACCTGAGAAATATTATGTCTGATTGAGGGACATAGTCTTTTCGTACTTGTAAAATATCACTAGCTTTCCTCATTCGGATAGGTTCACAATTTTGATGTCTGTTGTTGCTAAGCAACGTCTGTTTGATGTCATATCGGAGAATATGGAGTAGAAGGTGTTGCCTCGTGGATAAGGCGTCTTACTTCAAAATAGAAAATTGAGGTTTTGAGGCATTTTCGTGGTCGTTTAATTTCATTAAATCTGCTAATATGGACATGTTTGCAATTTCCCGAAATAAGGCATTGGTCTTGTTTCTTTGAAAGGCTTGGACATTGTTATTCATCTTTAATAATCTAATATTGCAAGGCCTGAGAATTATTGTGTCTGAATCTGCATCGAAAGATTGAAGGAAAGAGTATATTTGTACTTGTTAAAAATCACTAGCTTTCCTCATTCGGACAGGTTCACAATTTTTATGTCTATGGTTGCATAGCAAAGTCTGTATAAAGTCAAAAAAGGGCTGCATCACATAGACTGCGTGGCCTAATGGACAAGGCGTCTGACTTCGAATCAGAAGATTGAGGGTTCGAGTCCCTTCGTGGTTGTTTAATTTCATTAGCTCAGCTAATTTGAACATGTTTGCAATTTCCAGAAATAAGGCATTGGTCTTGTTGCTTTGAAAAGCTCTGACATTGTTGTTCAACTTCAATAATCTAAGACTGCAAGACCTGAGAAATATTATGTCTGATTGAGGGACATAGTCTTTTCGTACTTGTAAAATATCACTATCTTTCCTCATTCGGATAGGTTCACAAGTTTGATGTCTGTTGTTGCTAAGCAACGTCTGTTTGATGTCATATCGGAGAATATGGAGTAGAAGGTGTTGCCTCGTGGATAAGGCGTCTTACTTCGAAACAGAAAATTGAGGTTTTGAGGCATTTTCGTGGTCGTTTAATTTAATTAAATCTGCTAATATGGACATGTTTGCAATTTCGCTGAATAAGGCATTGGTCTTGTTGCTTTGAAAAGCTTGGACATTGTTGTTCAACTTCAATAATCTAAGACTGCAAGACCTGAGAAATATTATGTCTGATTGAGGGACATAGTCTTTTCGTACTTGTAAAATATCACTAGCTTTCCTCATTCGGATAGGTTCACAATTTTGATGTCTGTTGTTGCTAAGCAACGTCTGTTTGATGTCATATCGGAGAATATGGAGTAGAAGGTGTTGCCTCGTGGATAAGGCGTCTTACTTCAAAATAGAAAATTGAGGTTTTGAGGCATTTTCGTGGTCGTTTAATTTCATTAAATCTGCTAATATGGACATGTTTGCAATTTCGCTGAATAAGGCATTGGTCTTGTTGCTTTGAAAGGCTTGGACATTGTTGTTCAACTTTAATCATCTAAGACTGCAAGGCCTGAGAATTATTGAGTCTGATTCTGCATCGCAAGATTGAGGGAAAAGGTATCTTCTTACTTGTTAAATATCACTAGCTTTGCTCATTCGGACAGGTTCACAACTTTGATGTCTACTGTTGCATAGCAAAGTCTGTATAATGTCAAATAGGGCTGTTTCACATAGACTGCGTGGCCTAATGGATAAGGCGTCTGACTTCGAATCAGAAGATTGAAGGTTCTAGTCCCTTCGTGGTTGTTTAATTTCATTAGCTCAGCTAATTTGAACATGTTTGCAATTTCCCGAAATATGGCATTGGTCTTGTTGCTTTGAAAAGCTTGGACATTGTTGTTCAACTTCAATAATCTAAGACTGCAAGACCTGAGAAATATTATGTCTGATTGAGGTACATAGTATTTTCGTACTTGTAAAATATCACTAGCTTTCCTCATTCGGATAGGTTCACAATTTTGATGTCTGTTGTTGCTAAGCAACGTCTGTTTGATGTCATATCGGACAATATGGAGTAGAAGGTGTTGCCTCGTGGATAAGGCGTCTTACTTCAAAATAGAAAATTGAGGTTTTGAGGCATTTTCGTGGTCGTTTAATTTCATTAAATCTGCTAATATGGACATGTTTGCAATTTCGCTAAATAAGGCATTGGTCTTGTTGCTTTGAAAAGCTTGGACATTGTTGTTCAACTTTAATAATCTAAGACTGCAAGGCCTGAGAATTATTGTGTCTGAATCTGCATCGAAAGATTGAAGGAAAGAGTAGCTTTGTACTTGTTAAAAATCACTAGCTTTCCTCATTCGGACAGTTTCACAATTTTTATGTCTATGGTTGCATAGCAAAGTCTGTATAATGTCAAATAGGGCTGTATCACATAGACTGCGTGGCCTAATGGATAAGGCGTCTGACTTCGAATCAGAAGATTGAGGGTTCGAGTCCCTTCGTGGTTGTTTAATTTCATTAGCTCAGCTAATTTGAACATGTTTGCAATTTCCCGAAATAAGGCATTGGTCTTGTTGCTTGGACATTGGACACTTCAATAATCTAAGACTGCAAGACCTGAGAAATATTATGTCTGATTGAGAGACATAGTCTTTTCGTACTTGTAAAATATCACTATCTTTCCTCATTCGGATAGGTTCACAATTTTGATGTCTGTTGTTGCTAAGCAACGTCTGTTTGATGTCATATTGGAGAATATGGAGTAGAAGGTGTTGCCTCGTGGATAAGGCGTCTTACTTCAAAATAGAAAATTGAGGTTTTGAGGCATTTTCGTGGTCGTTTAATTTCATTAAATCTGCTAATATGGACATGTTTGCAATTTCCCGAAATAAGGCATTGGTCTTGTTTCTTTGAAAGGCTTGGACATTGTTATTCATCTTTAATAATCTAATATTGCAAGGCCTGAGAATTATTGAGTCTGATTCTGCATCGCAAGATTGAGGGAAAAGGTATCTTCTTACTTGTTAAATATCACTAGCTTTCCTCATTCGGACAGGTTCACAACTTTGATGTCTACTGTTGCATAGCAAAGTCTGTATAATGTCAAATAGGGCTGTATCACATAGACTGCGTGGCCTAATGGATAAGGCGTCTGACTTCGAATCAGAAGATTGAGGGTTCGAGTCCCTTCGTGGTTGTTTAATTTCATTAGCTCAGCTAATTTGAACATGTTTGCAATTTCCCGAAATATGTCATTGGTCTTGTTGCTTTGAAAAGCTTGGACATTGTTGTTCAACTTCAATAATCTAAGACTGCAAGACCTGAGAAATATTATGTCTGATTGAGGGACATAGTATTTTCGTACTTGTAAAATATCACTAGCTTTCCTCATTCGGATAGGTTCACAATTTTGATGTCTGTTGTTGCTAAGCAACGTCTGTTTGATGTCATATCGGAGAATATGGAGTAGAAGGTGTTGCCTCATGGATAAGGCGTCTTACTTCAAAATAGAAAATTGAGGTTTTGAGGCATTTTCGTGGTCGTTTAATTTCATTAAATCTGCTAATATGGACATGTTTGCAATTTCCCGAAATAAGGCATTGGTCTTGTTTCTTTGAAAGGCTTGGACATTGTTATTCATCTTTAATAATCTAATATTGCAAGGCCTGAGAATTATTGAGTCTGATTCTGCATCGCAAATTTGAGGGAAAAGGTATCTTCTTACTTGTTAAATATCACTAGCTTTCCTCATTCGGACAGGTTCACAACTTTGATGTCTACTGTTGCATAGCAAAGTCTGTATGATGTCAAATAGGGTCGTTTAATTTCATTAGCTCAGCTAATTCGTACATGTTTGCAATTTCCCTAAATAAGGCATTGGTCTTGTTGCTTTGAAAAGCTTGGACATTGTTGTTCAACTTTAATAATCTAAGACTGCAAGACCTGAGAATTATTGTGTCTGAATCTGCATCGAAAGATTGAAGGAAAGAGTATCTTTGTACTTGTTAAAAATCACTAGCTTTCCTCATTCGGACAGGTTCACAATTTGTATGTCTATGGTTGCATAGCAAAGTCTGTATAATGTCAAATAGGGCTGTATCACATAGATTGCGTTGCCTAATGGATAAGGCGTCTGACTTCGAATCAGAAGATTGAGGGTTCGAGTCCCTTCGTGGTTGTTTAATTTCATTAGCTCAGCTAATTTGAACATGTTTGCAATTTCCCGAAATATGGCATTGGTCTTGTTGCTTTGAAAAGCTTGGACATTGTTGTTCAACTTCAATAATCTAAGACTGCAAGACCTGAGAAATATTATGTCTGATTGAGGGACATAGTATTTTCGTACTTGTAAAATATCACTAGCTTTCCTCATTCGGATAGGTTCACAATTTTGATGTCTGTTGTTGCTAAACAACGTCTGTTTGATGTCATATCGGAGAATATGGAGTAGAAGGTGTTGCCTCGTGGATAAGGCGTCTTACTTCAAAATAGAAAATTGAGGTTTTGAGGCATTTTCGTGGTCGTTTAATTTCATTAAATCTGCTAATATGGACATGTTTGCAATTTCCCGAAATAAGGCATTGGTCTTGTTTCTTTGAAAGGCTTGGACATTGTTATTCATCTTTAATAATCTAATATTGCAAGGCCTGAGAATTATTGAGTCTGATTCTGCATCGCAAGATTGAGGGAAAAGGTATCCTCTTACTTGTTAAATATCACTAGCTTTCCTCATTCGGACAGGTTCACAACTTTGATGTCTACTGTTGCATAGCAAAGTCTGTATAATGTCAAATAGGGCTGTGTCACATAGACTGCGTGGCCTAATGGATAAGGCGTCTGACTTCGAATCAGAAGATTGAGGGTTCGAGTCCCTTCGTGGTTGTTTAATTTCATTAGCTCAGCTAATTTGAACATGTTTGCAATTTCCCAAAATATGGCATTGGTCTTGTTGCTTTGAAAAGCTTGGACATTGTTGTTCAACTTCAATAATCTAAGACTGCAAGACCTGAGAAATATTATGTCTGATTGAGGGACATAGTCTTTTCGTACTTGTAAAATATCACTAGCTTTCCTCATTCGGATAGGTTCACAATTTTGATGTCTGTTGTTGCTAAGCAACGTCTGTTTGATGTCATATCGGAGAATATGGAGTAGAAGGTGTTGCCTCGTGGATAAGGCGTCTTACTTCAAAATAGAAAATTGAGGTTTTGAGGCATTTTCGTGGTCGTTTAATTTCATTAAATCTGCTAATATGGACATGTTTGCAATTTCCCGAAATAAGGCATTGGTCTTGTTTCTTTGAAAGGCTTGGACATTGTTATTCATCTTTAATAATCTAATATTGCAAGGCCTGAGAATTATTGAGTCTGATTCTGCATCGCAAATTTGAGGGAAAAGGTATCTTCTTACTTGTTAAATATCACTAGCTTTCCTCATTCGGACAGGTTCACAACTTTGATGTCTACTGTTGCATAGCAAAGTCTGTATGATGTCAAATAGGGTCGTTTAATTTCATTAGCTCAGCTAATTCGCTAATATACATGTTTGCAATTTCCCTAAATAAGGCATTGGTCTTGTTGCTTTGAAAAGCTTGGACATTGTTGTTCAACTTTAATAATCTAAGACTGCAAGACCTGAGAATTATTGTGTCTGAATCTGCATCGAAAGATTGAAGGAAAGAGTATCTTTGTACTTGTTAAAAATCACTAGCTTTCCTCATTCGGACAGGTTCACAATTTGTATGTCTATGGTTGCATAGCAAAGTCTGTATAATGTCAAATAGGGCTGTATCACATAGATTGCGTTGCCTAATGGATAAGGCGTCTGACTTCGAATCAGAAGATTGAGGGTTAGAGTCCCTTCGTGGTTGTTTAATTTCATTAGCTCAGCTAATTTGAACATGTTTGCAATTTCCCGAAATATGGCATTGGTCTTGTTGCTTTGAAAAGCTTGGACATTGTTGTTCAACTTCAATAATCTAAGACTGCAAGACCTGAGAAATATTATGTCTGATTGAGAGACATAGTCTTTTCGTACTTGTAAAATATCACTATCTTTCCTCATTCGGATAGGTTCACAATTTTGATGTCTGTTGTTGCTAAGCAACGTCTGTTTGATGTCATATTGGAGAATATGGAGTAGAAGGTGTTGCCTCGTGGATAAGGCGTCTTACTTCAAAATAGAAAATTGAGGTTTTGAGGCATTTTCGTGGTCGTTTAATTTCATTAAATCTGCTAATATGGACATGTTTGCAATTTCCCGAAATAAGGCATTGGTCTTGTTTCTTTGAAAGGCTTGGACATTGTTATTCATCTTTAATAATCTAATATTGCAAGGCCTGAGAATTATTGAGTCTGATTCTGCATCGCAAGATTGAGGGAAAAGGTATCTTCTTACTTGTTAAATATCACTAGCTTTCCTCATTCGGACAGGTTCACAACTTTGATGTCTACTGTTGCATAGCAAAGTCTGTATAATGTCAAATAGGGCTGTATCACATAGACTGCGTGGCCTAATGGATAAGGCGTCTGACTTCGAATCAGAAGATTGAGGGTTCGAGTCCCTTCGTGGTTGTTTAATTTCATTAGCTCAGCTAATTTGAACATGTTTGCAATTTCCCGAAATATGTCAGTGGTCTTGTTGCTTTGAAAAGCTTGGACATTGTTGTTCAACTTCAATAATCTAAGACTGCAAGACCTGAGAAATATTATGTCTGATTGAGGGACATAGTATTTTCGTACTTGTAAAATATCACTAGCTTTCCTCATTCGGATAGGTTCACAATTTTGATGTCTGTTGTTGCTAAGCAACGTCTGTTTGATGTCATATCGGAGAATATGGAGTAGAAGGTGTTGCCTCATGGATAAGGCGTCTTACTTCAAAATAGAAAATTGAGGTTTTGAGGCATTTTCGTGGTCGTTTAATTTCATTAAATCTGCTAATATGGACATGTTTGCAATTTCCCGAAATAAGGCATTGGTCTTGTTTCTTTGAAAGGCTTGGACATTGTTATTCATCTTTAATAATCTAATATTGCAAGGCCTGAGAATTATTGAGTCTGATTCTGCATCGCAAATTTGAGGGAAAAGGTATCTTCTTACTTGTTAAATATCACTAGCTTTCCTCATTCGGACAGGTTCACAACTTTGATGTCTACTGTTGCATAGCAAAGTCTGTATGATGTCAAATAGGGTCGTTTAATTTCATTAGCTCAGCTAATTCGTACATGTTTGCAATTTCCCTAAATAAGGCATTGGTCTTGTTGCTTTGAAAAGCTTGGACATTGTTGTTCAACTTTAATAATCTAAGACTGCAAGGCCTGAGAATTATTGTGTCTGAATCTGCATCGAAAGATTGAAGGAAAGAGTAGCTTTGTACTTGTTAAAAATCACTAGCTTTCCTCATTCGGACAGTTTCACAATTTTTATGTCTATGGTTGCATAGCAAAGTCTGTATAATGTCAAATAGGGCTGTATCACATAGACTGCGTGGCCTAATGGATAAGGCGTCTGACTTCGAATCAGAAGATTGAGGGTTCGAGTCCCTTCGTGGTTGTTTAATTTCATTAGCTCAGCTAATTTGAACATGTTTGCAATTTCCCGAAATAAGGCATTGGTCTTGTTGCTTGGACATTGGACACTTCAATAATCTAAGACTGCAAGACCTGAGAAATATTATGTCTGATTGAGAGACATAGTCTTTTCGTACTTGTAAAATATCACTATCTTTC
The DNA here is from genome assembly GCF_045791955.1 of Oncorhynchus clarkii lewisi. Lineage (NCBI taxonomy): Eukaryota > Metazoa > Chordata > Actinopteri > Salmoniformes > Salmonidae > Oncorhynchus > Oncorhynchus clarkii. Next base: position 32,160 of record NW_027261057.1, read on the forward strand.
CTCATTCGGATAGGTTCACAATTTTGATGTCTGTTGTTGCTAAGCAACGTCTGTTTGATGTCATATCGGAGAATATGGAGTAGAAGGTGTTGCCTCGTGGATAAGGCGTCTTACTTCAAAATAGAAAATTGAGGTTTTGAGGCATTTTCGTGGTCGTTTAATTTCATTAAATCTGCTAATATGGACATGTTTGCAATTTCCCGAAATAAGGCATTGGTCTTGTTGCTTTGAAAAGCTTGGACATTGTTGTTCAACTTCAATAATCTAAGACTGCAAGACCTGAGAAATATTATGTCTGATTGAGGGACATAGTCTTTTCGTACTTGTAAAATATCACTAGCTTTCCTCATTCGGATAGGTTCACAATTTTGATGTCTGTTGTTGCTAAGCAACGTCTGTTTGATGTCATATCGGAGAATATGGAGTAGAAGGTGTTGCCTCGTGGATAAGGCGTCTTACTTCAAAATAGAAAATTGAGGTTTTGAGGCATTTTCGTGGTCGTTTAATTTCATTAAATCTGCTAATATGGACATGTTTGCAATTTCCCGAAATAAGGCATTGGTCTTGTTTCTTTGAAAAGCTTGGACATTGTTGTTCAACTGTCAAATAGGGTCGTTTAATTTCATTAGCTCAGCTAATTCGTACATGTTTTCAATTTCCCTAAATAAGGCATTGGTCTTGTTGCTTTGAAAAGCTTGGACATTGTTGTTCAACTTTAATAATCTAAGACTGCAAGACCTGAGAATTATTGTGTCTGAATCTGCATCGAAAGATTGAAGGAAAGAGTATCTTTGTACTTGTTAAAAATCACTAGCTTTCCTCATTCGGACAGGTTCACAATTTTGATGTCTGTTGTTGCTAAGCAACGTCTGTTTGATGTCATATTGGAGAAAATGGAGTAGAAGGTGTTGCCTCGTGGTTAAGGCGTCTTACTTCTAAATAGAAAATTGAGGTTTTGAGGCATTTTCGTGGTCGTTTAATTTCATTAAATCTGCTAATATGGACATGTTTGCAATTTCCCGAAATAAGGCATTGGTCTTGTTTCTTTGAAAGGCTTGGACATTGTTATTCATCTTTAATAATCTAATATTGCAAGGCCTGAGAATTATTGAGTCTGATTCTGCATCGCAAGATTGAGGGAAAAGGTATCTTCTTACTTGTTAAATATCACTAGCTTTGCTCATTCGGACAGGTTCACAACTTTGATGTCTACTGTTGCATAGCAAAGTCTGTATAATGTCAAATAGGGCTGTATCACATAGACTGCGTGGCCTAATGGATAAGGCGTCTGACTTCGAATCAGAAGATTGAGGGTTCGAGTCCCTTCGTGGTTGTTTAATTTCATTAGCTCAGCTAATTTGAACATGTTTGCAATTTCCCGAAATATGGCATTGGTCTTGTTGCTTTGAAAAGCTTGGACATTGTTGTTCAACTTCAATAATCTAAGACTGCAAGACCTGAGAAATATAAGGCATTGGTCTTGTTTCTTTGAAAGGCTTGGACATTGTTATTCATCTTTAATAATCTAATATGGCAAGGCCTGAGAATTATTGAGTCTGATTCTGCATCGCAAGATTGAGGGAAAAGGTATCTTCTTACTTGTTAAATATCACTAGCTTTGCTCATTCGGACAGGTTCACAACTTTGATGTCTACTGTTGCATAGCAAAGTCTGTATAATGTCAAATAGGGCTGTATCACATAGACTGCGTGGCCTAATGGATAAGGCGTCTGACTTCGAATCAGAAGATTGAGAGTTCGAGTCCCTTCGTGGTTGTTTAATTTCATTAGCTCAGCTAATTTGAACATGTTTGCAATTTCCCGAAATAAGGCATTGGTCTTGTTGCTTTGAAAAGCTTGGACATTGGACACTTCAATAATCTAAGACTGCAAGACCTGAGAAATATTATGTCTGATTGAGAGACATAGTCTTTTCGTACTTGTAAAATATCACTATCTTTCCTCATTCGGATAGGTTCACAATTTTGATGTCTGTTGTTGCTAAGCAACGTCTGTTTGATGTCATATTGGAGAATATGGAGTAGAAGGTGTTGCCTCGTGGATAAGGCGTCTTACTTCAAAATAGAAAATTGAGGTTTTGAGGCATTTTCGTGGTCGTTTAATTTCATTAAATCTGCTAATATGGACATGTTTGCAATTTCCCGAAATAAGGCATTGGTCTTGTTTCTTTGAAAGGCTTGGACATTGTTATTCATCTTTAATAATCTAATATTGCAAGGCCTGAGAATTATTGAGTCTGATTCTGCATCGCAAGATTGAGGGAAAAGGTATCTTCTTACTTGTTAAATATCACTAGCTTTCCTCATTCGGACAGGTTCACAACTTTGATGTCTACTGTTGCATAGCAAAGTCTGTATAATGTCAAATAGGGCTGTATCACATAGACTGCGTGGCCTAATGGATAAGGCGTCTGACTTCGAATCAGAAGATTGAGGGTTCGAGTCCCTTCGTGGTTGTTTAATTTCATTAGCTCAGCTAATTTGAACATGTTTGCAATTTCCCGAAATATGTCATTGGTCTTGTTGCTTTGAAAAGCTTGGACATTGTTGTTCAACTTCAATAATCTAAGACTGCAAGACCTGAGAAATATTATGTCTGATTGAGGGACATAGTATTTTCGTACTTGTAAAATATCACTAGCTTTCCTCATTCGGATAGGTTCACAATTTTGATGTCTGTTGTTGCTAAGCAACGTCTGTTTGATGTCATATCGGAGAATATGGAGTAGAAGGTGTTGCCTCATGGATAAGGCGTCTTACTTCAAAATAGAAAATTGAGGTTTTGAGGCATTTTCGTGGTCGTTTAATTTCATTAAATCTGCTAATATGGACATGTTTGCAATTTCCCGAAATAAGGCATTGGTCTTGTTTCTTTGAAAGGCTTGGACATTGTTATTCATCTTTAATAATCTAATATTGCAAGGCCTGAGAATTATTGAGTCTGATTCTGCATCGCAAATTTGAGGGAAAAGGTATCTTCTTACTTGTTAAATATCACTAGCTTTCCTCATTCGGACAGGTTCACAACTTTGATGTCTACTGTTGCATAGCAAAGTCTGTATGATGTCAAATAGGGTCGTTTAATTTAATTAGCTCAGCTAATTCGTACATGTTTGCAATTTCCCTAAATAAGGCATTGGTCTTGTTGCTTTGAAAAGCTTGGACATTGTTGTTCAACTTTAATAATCTAAGACTGCAAGGCCTGAGAATTATTGTGTCTGAATCTGCATCGAAAGATTGAAGGAAAGAGTAGCTTTGTACTTGTTAAAAATCACTAGCTTTCCTCATTCGGACAGTTTCACAATTTTTATGTCTATGGTTGCATTGCAAAGTCTGTATAATGTCAAATAGGGCTGTATCACACAGACTGCGTGGCCTAATGGATAAGGTGTCTGACTTCGAATCAGAAGATTGAGGGTTCGAGTCCCTTCGTGGTTGTTTAATTTCATTAGCTCAGCTAATTTGAACATGTTTGCAATTTCCCGAAATAAGGCATTGGTCTTGTTGCTTTGAAAAGCTTGGACATTGGACACTTCAATAATCTAAGACTGCAAGACCTGAGAAATATTATGTCTGATTTTCGTACTTGTAAAATATCACTAGCTTTCCTCATTCGGATAGGTTCACAATTTTGATGTCTGTTGTTGCTAAACAACGTCTGTTTGATGTCATATCGGAGAATATGGAGTAGAAGGTGTTGCCTCGTGGATAAGGCGTCTTACTTCGAAACAGAAAATTGAGGTTTTGAGGCATTTTCGTGGTCGTTTAATTTCATTAAATCTGCTAATATGGACATGTTTGCAATTTCCCGAAATAAGGCATTGGTCTTGTTTCTTTGAAAGGCTTGGACATTGTTATTCATCTTTAATAATCTAATATTGCAAGGCCTGAGAATTATTGAGTCTGATTCTGCATCGCAAGATTGAGGGAAAAGGTATCCTCTTACTTGTTAAATATCACTAGCTTTCCTCATTCGGACAGGTTCACAACTTTGATGTCTACTGTTGCATAGCAAAGTCTGTATAATGTCAAATAGGGCTGTGTCACATAGACTGCGTGGCCTAATGGATAAGGCGTCTGACTTCGAATCAGAAGATTGAGGGTTCGAGTCCCTTCGTGGTTGTTTAATTTCATTAGCTCAGCTAATTTGAACATGTTTGCAATTTCCCGAAATATGGCATTGGTCTTGTTGCTTTGAAAAGCTTGGACATTGTTGTTCAACTTCAATAATCTAAGACTGCAAGACCTGAGAAATATTATGTCTGATTGAGGTACATAGTATTTTCGTACTTGTAAAATATCACTAGCTTTCCTCATTCGGATAGGTTCACAATTTTGATGTCTGTTGTTGCTAAGCAACGTCTGTTTGATGTCATATCGGAGAATATGGAGTAGAAGGTGTTGCCTCGTGGATAAGGCGTCTTACTTCAAAATAGAAAATTGAGGTTTTGAGGCATTTTCGTGGTCGTTTAATTTCATTAAATCTGCTAATATGGACATGTTTGCAATTTCGCTAAATAAGGCATTGGTCTTGTTGCTTTGAAAAGCTTGGACATTGTTGTTCAACTTTAATAATCTAAGACTGCAAGGCCTGAGAATTATTGTGTCTGAATCTGCATCGAAAGATTGAAGGAAAGAGTAGCTTTGTACTTGTTAAAAATCACTAGCTTTCCTCATTCGGACAGTTTCACAATTTTTATGTCTATGGTTGCATAGCAAAGTCTGTATAATGTCAAATAGGGCTGTATCACATAGACTGCGTGGCCTAATGGATAAGGTGTCTGACTTCGAATCAGAAGATTGAGGGTTCGAGTCCCTTCGTGGTTGTTTAATTTCATTAGCTCAGCTAATTTGAACATGTTTGCAATTTCCCGAAATAAGGCATTGGTCTTGTTGCTTGGACATTGGACACTTCAATAATCTAAGACTGCAAGACCTGAGAAATATTATGTCTGATTGAGAGACATAGTCTTTTCGTACTTGTAAAATATCACTATCTTTCCTCATTCGGATAGGTTCACAATTTTGATGTCTGTTGTTGCTAAGCAACGTCTGTTTGATGTCATATTGGAGAATATGGAGTAGAAGGTGTTGCCTCGTGGATAAGGCGTCTTACTTCAAAATAGAAAATTGAGGTTTTGAGGCATTTTCGTGGTCGTTTAATTTCATTAAATCTGCTAATATGGACATGTTTGCAATTTCCCGAAATAAGGCATTGGTCTTGTTTCTTTGAAAGGCTTGGACATTGTTATTCATCTTTAATAATCTAATATTGCAAGGCCTGAGAATTATTGAGTCTGATTCTGCATCGCAAGATTGAGGGAAAAGGTATCTTCTTACTTGTTAAATATCACTAGCTTTCCTCATTCGGACAGGTTCACAACTTTGATGTCTACTGTTGCATAGCAAAGTCTGTATAATGTCAAATAGGGCTGTATCACATAGACTGCGTGGCCTAATGGATAAGGCGTCTGACTTCGAATCAGAAGATTGAGGGTTCGAGTCCCTTCGTGGTTGTTTAATTTCATTAGCTCAGCTAATTTGAACATGTTTGCAATTTCCCGAAATATGTCATTGGTCTTGTTGCTTTGAAAAGCTTGGACATTGTTGTTCAACTTCAATAATCTAAGACTGCAAGACCTGAGAAATATTATGTCTGATTGAGGGACATAGTATTTTCGTACTTGTAAAATATCACTAGCTTTCCTCATTCGGATAGGTTCACAATTTTGATGTCTGTTGTTGCTAAGCAACGTCTGTTTGATGTCATATCGGAGAATATGGAGTAGAAGGTGTTGCCTCATGGATAAGGCGTCTTACTTCAAAATAGAAAATTGAGGTTTTGAGGCATTTTCGTGGTCGTTTAATTTCATTAAATCTGCTAATATGGACATGTTTGCAATTTCCCGAAATAAGGCATTGGTCTTGTTTCTTTGAAAGGCTTGGACATTGTTATTCATCTTTAATAATCTAATATTGCAAGGCCTGAGAATTATTGAGTCTGATTCTGCATCGCAAATTTGAGGGAAAAGGTATCTTCTTACTTGTTAAATATCACTAGCTTTCCTCATTCGGACAGGTTCACAACTTTGATGTCTACTGTTGCATAGCAAAGTCTGTATGATGTCAAATAGGGTCGTTTAATTTCATTAGCTCAGCTAATTCGTACATGTTTGCAATTTCCCTAAATAAGGCATTGGTCTTGTTGCTTTGAAAAGCTTGGACATTGTTGTTCAACTTTAATAATCTAAGACTGCAAGGCCTGAGAATTATTGTGTCTGAATCTGCATCGAAAGATTGAAGGAAAGAGTAGCTTTGTACTTGTTAAAAATCACTAGCTTTCCTCATTCGGACAGTTTCACAATTTTTATGTCTATGGTTGCATTGCAAAGTCTGTATAATGTCAAATAGGGCTGTATCACATAGACTGCGTGGCCTAATGGATAAGGCGTCTGACTTCGAATCAGAAGATTGAGGGTTCGAGTCCCTTCGTGGTTGTTTAATTTCATTAGCTCAGCTAATTTGAACATGTTTGCAATTTCCCGAAATAAGGCATTGGTCTTGTTGCTTTGAAAAGCTTGGACATTGGACACTTCAATAATCTAAGACTGCAAGACCTGAGAAATATTATGTCTGATTTTCGTACTTGTAAAATATCACTAGCTTTCCTCATTCGGATAGGTTCACAATTTTGATGTCTGTTGTTGCTAAACAACGTCTGTTTGATGTCATATCGGAGAATATGGAGTAGAAGGTGTTGCCTCGTGGATAAGGCGTCTTACTTCGAAACAGAAAATTGAGGTTTTGAGGCATTTTCGTGGTCGTTTAATTTCATTAAATCTGCTAATATGGACATGTTTGCAATTTCCCGAAATAAGGCATTGGTCTTGTTTCTTTGAAAGGCTTGGACATTGTTATTCATCTTTAATAATCTAATATTGCAAGGCCTGAGAATTATTGAGTCTGATTCTGCATCGCAAGATTGAGGGAAAAGGTATCCTCTTACTTGTTAAATATCACTAGCTTTCCTCATTCGGACAGGTTCACAACTTTGATGTCTACTGTTGCATAGCAAAGTCTGTATAATGTCAAATAGGGCTGTGTCACATAGACTGCGTGGCCTAATGGATAAGGCGTCTGACTTCGAATCAGAAGATTGAGGGTTCGAGTCCCTTCGTGGTTGTTTAATTTCAATAGCTCAGCTAATTTGAACATGTTTGCAATTTCCCGAAATATGGCATTGGTCTTGTTGCTTTGAAAAGCTTGGACATTGTTGTTCAACTTCAATAATCTAAGACTGCAAGACCTGAGAAATATTATGTCTGATTGAGGTACATAGTATTTTCGTACTTGTAAAATATCACTAGCTTTCCTCATTCGGATAGGTTCACAATTTTGATGTCTGTTGTTGCTAAGCAACGTCTGTTTGATGTCATATCGGAGAATATGGAGTAGAAGGTGTTGCCTCGTGGATAAGGCGTCTTACTTCAAAATAGAAAATTGAGGTTTTGAGGCATTTTCGTGGTCGTTTAATTTCATTAAATCTGCTAATATGGACATGTTTGCAATTTCGCTAAATAAGGCATTGGTCTTGTTGCTTTGAAAAGCTTGGACATTGTTGTTCAACTTTAATAATCTAAGACTGCAAGGCCTGAGAATTATTGTGTCTGAATCTGCATCGAAAGATTGAAGGAAAGAGTAGCTTTGTACTTGTTAAAAATCACTAGCTTTCCTCATTCGGACAGTTTCACAATTTTTATGTCTATGGTTGCATAGCAAAGTCTGTATAATGTCAAATAGGGCTGTATCACATAGACTGCGTGGCCTAATGGATAAGGTGTCTGACTTCGAATCAGAAGATTGAGGGTTCGAGTCCCTTCGTGGTTGTTTAATTTCATTAGCTCAGCTAATTTGAACATGTTTGCAATTTCCCGAAATAAGGCATTGGTCTTGTTGCTTGGACATTGGACACTTCAATAATCTAAGACTGCAAGACCTGAGAAATATTATGTCTGATTGAGAGACATAGTCTTTTCGTACTTGTAAAATATCACTATCTTTCCTCATTCGGATAGGTTCACAATTTTGATGTCTGTTGTTGCTAAGCAACGTCTGTTTGATGTCATATTGGAGAATATGGAGTAGAAGGTGTTGCCTCGTGGATAAGGCGTCTTACTTCAAAATAGAAAATTGAGGTTTTGAGGCATTTTCGTGGTCGTTTAATTTCATTAAATCTGCTAATATGGACATGTTTGCAATTTCCCGAAATAAGGCATTGGTCTTGTTTCTTTGAAAGGCTTGGACATTGTTATTCATCTTTAATAATCTAATATTGCAAGGCCTGAGAATTATTGAGTCTGATTCTGCATCGCAAGATTGAGGGAAAAGGTATCTTCTTACTTGTTAAATATCACTAGCTTTCCTCATTCGGACAGGTTCACAACTTTGATGTCTACTGTTGCATAGCAAAGTCTGTATAATGTCAAATAGGGCTGTATCACATAGACTGCGTGGCCTAATGGATAAGGCGTCTGACTTCGAATCAGAAGATTGAGGGTTCGAGTCCCTTCGTGGTTGTTTAATTTCATTAGCTCAGCTAATTTGAACATGTTTGCAATTTCCCGAAATATGTCATTGGTCTTGTTGCTTTGAAAAGCTTGGACATTGTTGTTCAACTTCAATAATCTAAGACTGCAAGACCTGAGAAATATTATGTCTGATTGAGGGACATAGTATTTTCGTACTTGTAAAATATCACTAGCTTTCCTCATTCGGATAGGTTCACAATTTTGATGTCTGTTGTTGCTAAGCAACGTCTGTTTGATGTCATATCGGAGAATATGGAGTAGAAGGTGTTGCCTCATGGATAAGGCGTCTTACTTCAAAATAGAAAATTGAGGTTTTGAGGCATTTTCGTGGTCGTTTAATTTCATTAAATCTGCTAATATGGACATGTTTGCAATTTCCCGAAATAAGGCATTGGTCTTGTTTCTTTGAAAGGCTTGGACATTGTTATTCATCTTTAATAATCTAATATTGCAAGGCCTGAGAATTATTGAGTCTGATTCTGCATCGCAAATTTGAGGGAAAAGGTATCTTCTTACTTGTTAAATATCACTAGCTTTCCTCATTCGGACAGGTTCACAACTTTGATGTCTACTGTTGCATAGCAAAGTCTGTATGATGTCAAATAGGGTCGTTTAATTTCATTAGCTCAGCTAATTCGTACATGTTTGCAATTTCCCTAAATAAGGCATTGGTCTTGTTGCTTTGAAAAGCTTGGACATTGTTGTTCAACTTTAATAATCTAAGACTGCAAGACCTGAGAATTATTGTGTCTGAATCTGCATCGAAAGATTGAAGGAAAGAGTATCTTTGTACTTGTTAAAAATCACTAGCTTTCCTCATTCGGACAGGTTCACAATTTGTATGTCTATGGTTGCATAGCAAAGTCTGTATAATGTCAAATAGGGCTGTATCACATAGATTGCGTTGTCTAATGGATAAGGCGTCTGACTTCGAATCAGAAGATTGAGGGTTAGAGTCCCTTCGTGGTTGTTTAATTTCATTAGCTCAGCTAATTTGAACATGTTTGCAATTTCCCGAAATATGGCATTGGTCTTGTTGCTTTGAAAAGCTTGGACATTGTTGTTCAACTTCAATAATCTAAGACTGCAAGACCTGAGAAATATTATGTCTGATTGAGAGACATAGTCTTTTCGTACTTGTAAAATATCACTATCTTTCCTCATTCAGATAGGTTCACAATTTTGATGTCTGTTGTTGCTAAGCAACGTCTGTTTGATGTCATATTGGAGAATATGGAGTAGAAGGTGTTGCCTCGTGGATAAGGCGTCTTACTTCAAAATAGAAAATTGAGGTTTTGAGGCATTTTCGTGGTCGTTTAATTTCATTAAATCTGCTAATATGGACATGTTTGCAATTTCCCGAAATAAGGCATTGGTCTTGTTTCTTTGAAAGGCTTGGACATTGTTATTCATCTTTAATAATCTAATATGGCAAGGCCTGAGAATTATTGAGTCTGATTCTGCATCGCAAGATTGAGGGAAAAGGTATCTTCTTACTTGTTAAATATCACTAGCTTTGCTCATTCGGACAGGTTCACAACTTTGATGTCTACTGTTGCATAGCAAAGTCTGTATAATGTCAAATAGGGCTGTATCACATAGACTGCGTGGCCTAATGGATAAGGCGTCTGACTTCGAATCAGAAGATTGAGAGTTCGAGTCCCTTCGTGGTTGTTTAATTTCATTAGCTCAGCTAATTTGAACATGTTTGCAATTTCCCGAAATAAGGCATTGGTCTTGTTGCTTTGAAAAGCTTGGACATTGGACACTTCAATAATCTAAGACTGCAAGACCTGAGAAATATTATGTCTGATTGAGAGACATAGTCTTTTCGTACTTGTAAAATATCACTATCTTTCCTCATTCGGATAGGTTCACAATTTTGATGTCTGTTGTTGCTAAGCAACGTCTGTTTGATGTCATATTGGAGAATATGGAGTAGAAGGTGTTGCCTCGTGGATAAGGCGTCTTACTTCAAAATAGAAAATTGAGGTTTTGAGGCATTTTCGTGGTCGTTTAATTTCATTAAATCTGCTAATATGGACATGTTTGCAATTTCCCGAAATAAGGCATTGGTCTTGTTTCTTTGAAAGGCTTGGACATTGTTATTCATCTTTAATAATCTAATATTGCAAGGCCTGAGAATTATTGAGTCTGATTCTGCATCGCAAGATTGAGGGAAAAGGTATCTTCTTACTTGTTAAATATCACTAGCTTTCCTCATTCGGACAGGTTCACAACTTTGATGTCTACTGTTGCATAGCAAAGTCTGTATAATGTCAAATAGGGCTGTATCACATAGACTGCGTGGCCTAATGGATAAGGCGTCTGACTTCGAATCAGAAGATTGAGGGTTCGAGTCCCTTCGTGGTTGTTTAATTTCATTAGCTCAGCTAATTTGAACATGTTTGCAATTTCCCGAAATATGTCATTGGTCTTGTTGCTTGGAAATTGTTGTTCAACTTCAATAATCTAAGACTGCAAGACCTGAGAAATATTATGTCTGATTGAGGGACATAGTATTTTCGTACTTGTAAAATATCACTAGCTTTCCTCATTCGGATAGGTTCACAATTTTGATGTCTGTTGTTGCTAAGCAACGTCTGTTTGATGTCATATCGGAGAATATGGAGTAGAAGGTGTTGCCTCATGGATAAGGCGTCTTACTTCAAAATAGAAAATTGAGGTTTTGAGGCATTTTCGTGGTCGTTTAATTTCATTAAATCTGCTAATATGGACATGTTTGCAATTTCCCGAAATAAGGCATTGGTCTTGTTTCTTTGAAAGGCTTGGACATTGTTATTCATCTTTAATAATCTAATATTGCAAGGCCTGAGAATTATTGAGTCTGATTCTGCATCGCAAATTTGAGGGAAAAGGTATCTTCTTACTTGTTAAATATCACTAGCTTTCCTCATTCGGACAGGTTCACAACTTTGATGTCTACTGTTGCATAGCAAAGTCTGTATGATGTCAAATAGGGTCGTTTAATTTCATTAGCTCAGCTAATTCGTACATGTTTTCAATTTCCCTAAATAAGGCATTGGTCTTGTTGCTTTGAAAAGCTTGGACATTGTTGTTCAACTTTAATAATCTAAGACTGCACGACCTGAGAAATATTATGTCTGATTGAGGGACATAGTCTTTTCGTACTTGTAAAATATCACTCGCTTTCCTCATTCGGATAGGTTCACAATTTTGATGTCTGTTGTTGCATAGCAAAGTCTGTATGATGTCAAATAGGGTCGTTTAATTTCATTAGCTCAGCTAATTCGTACATGTTTGCAATTTCCCTAAATAAGGCATTGGTCTTGTTGCTTTGAAAAGCTTGGACATTGTTGTTCAACTTCAATAATCTAAGACTGCAAGACCTGAGAAATATTATGTCTGATTGAGGGACATAGTCTTTTCGTACTTGTAAAATATCACTAGCTTTCCTCATTCGGATAGGTTCACAATTTTGATGTCTGTTGTTGCTAAGCAACGTCTGTTTGATGTCATATCAGAGAATATGGAGTAGAAGGTGTTGCCTCGTGGATAAGGCGTCTTACTTCAAAATAGAAAATTGAGGTTTTGAGGCATTTTCGTGGTCGTTTAATTTCATTAAATCTGCTAATATGGACATGTTTGCAATTTCCCGAAATAAGGCATTGGTCTTGTTGCTTTGAAAAGCTTGGACATTGTTGTTCAACTTTAATAATCTAAGACTGCAAGGCCTGAGAATTAGTGTGTCTGAATCTGCATCGAAAGATTGAAGGAAAGAGTATCTTTATACTTGTTAAAAATCACTAGCTTTCCTCATTCGGACAGGTTCACAATTTTTATGTCTATGGTTGCATAGCAAAGTCTGTATAATGTCAAATAGGGCTGTATCACATAGACTGCGTGGCCTAATGGATCATGTTCAACTTCTAATTGTTTTTGTTTTTTGCCATAATTGAATAATTAAAACATGTTCCTTGGGGAAAACTGAACCGTTTAAGGAAACAGTGTAATATTTTGAATCAGAAGATTGAGGGTTCGAGTCCCTTCGTGGTTGTTTAATTTCATTAGCTCAGCTAATTTGAACATGTTTGCAATTTCCCAAAATATGGCATTGGTCTTGTTGCTTTGAAAAGCTTGGACATTGTTGTTCAACTTCAATAATCTAAGACTGCAAGACCTGAGAAATATTATGTCTGATTGAGGGACATAGTCTTTTCGTACTTGTAAAATATCACTAGCTTTCCTCATTCGGATAGGTTCACAATTTTGATGTCTGTTGTTGCTAAGCAACGTCTGTTTGATGTCATATCGGAGAATATGGAGTAGAAGGTGTTGCCTCGTGGATAAGGCGTCTTACTTCAAAATAGAAAATTGAGGTTTTGAGGCATTTTCGTGGTCGTTTAATTTCATTAAATCTGCTAATATGGACATGTTTGCAATTTCCCGAAATAAGGCATTGGTCTTGTTGCTTTGAAAAGCTTGGACATTGTTGTTCAACTGTCAAATAGGGTCGTTTAATTTCATTAGCTCAGCTAATTCGTACATGTTTTCAATTTCCCTAAATAAGGCATTGGTCTTGTTGCTTTGAAAAGCTTGGACATTGTTGTTCAACTTTAATAATCTAAGACTGCACGACCTGAGAAATATTATGTCTGATTGAGGGACATAGTCTTTTCGTACTTGTAAAATATCACTCGCTTTCCTCATTCGGATAGGTTCACAATTTTGATGTCTGTTGTTGCTAAGCAACGTCTGTTTGATGTCATATCGGAGAATATGGAGTAGAAGGTGTTGCCTCGTGGATAAGGCGTCTTACTTCAAAATAGAAAATTGAGGTTTTGAGGCATTTTCGTGGTCGTTTAATTTCATTAAATCTGCTAATATGGACATGTTTGCAATTTCCCGAAATAAGGCATTGGTCTTGTTGCTTTGAAAAGCTTGGACATTGTTGTTCAACTTTAATAATCTAAGACTGCAAGGCCTGAGAATTATTGTGTCTGAATCTGCATCGAAAGATTGAAGGAAAGAGTATCTTTGTACTTGTTAAAAATCCCTAGCTTTCCTCATTCGGACAGGTTCACAATTTTTATGTCTATGGTTGCATAGCAAAGTCTGTATAATGTCAAATAGGGCTGTATCACATAGACTGCGTGGCCTAATGGATAAGGCGTCTGACTTCGAATCAGAAGATTGACATCAAACAGACGTTGCTTAGCAACAACAGACATCAAAATTGTCCCTTCGTGGTTAGCTCAGCTAATTTGAACATGTTTGCAATTTCCCAAAATATGGCATTGGTCTTGTTGCTTTGAAAAGCTTGGACATTGTTGTTCAACTTCAATAATCTAAGACTGCACGACCTGAGAAATATTATGTCTGATTGAGGGACATAGTCTTTTCGTACTTGTAAAATATCACTAGCTTTCCTCATTCGGATAGGTTCACAATTTTGATGTCTGTTGTTGCAAGCAACGTCTGTTTGATGTCATATCGGAGAATATGGAGTAGAAGGTGTTGCGTCGTGGATAAGGCGTCTTACTTCAAAATAGAAAATTGAGGTTTTGAGGCATTTTCGTGGTCGTTTAATTTCATTAAATCTGCTAATATGGACATGTTTGCAATTTCCCGAAATAAGGCATTGGTCTTGTTGCTTTGAAAAGCTTGGACATTGTTGTTCAACTTTAATAATCTAAGACTGCAAGGCCTGAGAATTATTGTGTCTGAATCTGCATCGAAAGATTGAAGGAAAGAGTATCTTTGTACTTGTTAAAAATCACTAGCTTTCCTCATTCGGACAGGTTCACAATTTTTATGTCTATGGTTGCATAGCAAAGTCTGTATAATGTCAAATAGGGCTGTATCACATAGACTGCGTGGCCTAATGGATCATGTTCAACTTCTAATTGTTTTTGTTTTTTGCCATAATTGAATAATTAAAACATGTTCCTTGGGGAAAACTGAACCGTTTAAGGAAACAGTGTAATATTTCGAATCAGAAGATTGAGGGTTCGAGTCCCTTCGTGGTTGTTTAATTTCATTAGCTCAGCTAATTTGAACATGTTTGCAATTTCCCAAAATATGGCATTGGTCTTGTTGCTTTGAAAAGCTTGGACATTGTTGTTCAACTTCAATAATCTAAGACTGCAAGACCTGAGAAATATTATGTCTGATTGAGGGACATAGTCTTTTCGTACTTGTAAAATATCACTAGCTTTCCTCATTCGGATAGGTTCACAATTTTGATGTCTGTTGTTGCTAAGCAACGTCTGTTTGATGTCATATCGGAGAATATGGAGTAGAAGGTGTTGCCTCGTGGATAAGGCGTCTTACTTCAAAATAGAAAATTGAGGTTTTGAGGCATTTTCGTGGTCGTTTAATTTCATTAAATCTGCTAATATGGACATGTTTGCAATTTCCCGAAATAAGGCATTGGTCTTGTTTCTTTGAAAGGCTTGGACATTGTTATTCATCTTTAATAATCTAATATTGCAAGGCCTGAGAATTATTGTGTCTGAATCTGCATCGAAAGATTGAAGGAAAGAGTATATTTGTACTTGTTAAAAATCACTAGCTTTCCTCATTCGGACAGGTTCACAATTTTTATGTCTATGGTTGCATAGCAAAGTCTGTATAAAGTCAAAAAAGGGCTGCATCACATAGACTGCGTGGCCTAATGGACAAGGCGTCTGACTTCGAATCAGAAGATTGAGGGTTCGAGTCCCTTCGTGGTTGTTTAATTTCATTAGCTCAGCTAATTTGAACATGTTTGCAATTTCCAGAAATAAGGCATTGGTCTTGTTGCTTTGAAAAGCTCTGACATTGTTGTTCAACTTCAATAATCTAAGACTGCAAGACCTGAGAAATATTATGTCTGATTGAGGGACATAGTATTTTCGTACTTGTAAAATATCACTATCTTTCCTCATTCGGATAGGTTCACAAGTTTGATGTCTGTTGTTGCTAAGCAACGTCTGTTTGATGTCATATCGGAGAATATGGAGTAGAAGGTGTTGCCTCGTGGATAAGGCGTCTTACTTCGAAACAGAAAATTGAGGTTTTGAGGCATTTTCGTGGTCGTTTAATTTAATTAAATCTGCTAATATGGACATGTTTGCAATTTCGCTGAATAAGGCATTGGTCTTGTTGCTTTGAAAAGCTTGGACATTGTTGTTCAACTTCAATAATCTAAGACTGCAAGACCTGAGAAATATTATGTCTGATTGATTGAGGGACATAGTCTTTTCGTACTTGTAAAATATCACTAGCTTTCCTCATTCGGATAGGTTCACAATTTTGATGTCTGTTGTTGCTAAGCAACGTCTGTTTGATGTCATATCGGAGAATATGGAGTAGAAGGTGTTGCCTCGTGGATAAGGCGTCTTACTTCAAAATAGAAAATTGAGGTTTTGAGGCATTTTCGTGGTCGTTTAATTTCATTAAATCTGCTAATATGGACATGTTTGCAATTTCGCTGAATAAGGCATTGGTCTTGTTGCTTTGAAACTCTTGGACATTGTTGTTCAACTTTAATCATCTAAGACTGCAAGGCCTGAGAATTATTGAGTCTGATTCTGCATCGCAAGATTGAGGGAAAAGGTATCTTCTTACTTGTTAAATATCACTAGCTTTGCTCATTCGGACAGGTTCACAACTTTGATGTCTACTGTTGCATAGCAAAGTCTGTATAATGTCAAATAGGGCTGTTTCACATAGACTGCGTGGCCTAATGGATAAGGCGTCTGACTTCGAATCAGAAGATTGAGGGTTCGAGTCCCTTCGTGGTTGTTTAATTTCATTAGCTCAGCTAATTTGAACATGTTTGCAATTTCCCGAAATAAGGCATTGGTCTTGTTGCTTTGAAAAGCTTGGACATTGGACACTTCAATAATCTAAGACTGCAAGACCTGAGAAATATTATGTCTGATTTTCGTACTTGTAAAATATCACTAGCTTTCCTCATTCGGATAGGTTCACAATTTTGATGTCTGTTGTTGCTAAACAACGTCTGTTTGATGTCATATCGGAGAATATGGAGTAGAAGGTGTTGCCTCGTGGATAAGGCGTCTTACTTCGAAACAGAAAATTGAGGTTTTGAGGCATTTTCGTGGTCATTTAATTTCATTAAATCTGCTAATATGGACATGTTTGCAATTTCCCGAAATAAGGCATTGGTCTTGTTTCTTTGAAAGGCTTGGACATTGTTATTCATCTTTAATAATCTAATATTGCAAGGCCTGAGAATTATTGAGTCTGATTCTGCATCGCAAGATTGAGGGAAAAGGTATCCTCTTACTTGTTAAATATCACTAGCTTTCCTCATTCGGACAGGTTCACAACTTTGATGTCTACTGTTGCATAGCAAAGTCTGTATAATGTCAAATAGGGCTGTGTCACATAGACTGCGTGGCCTAATGGATAAGGCGTCTGACTTCGAATCAGAAGATTG
Source organism: Oncorhynchus clarkii lewisi (assembly GCF_045791955.1). NCBI lineage: Eukaryota > Metazoa > Chordata > Actinopteri > Salmoniformes > Salmonidae > Oncorhynchus > Oncorhynchus clarkii. The sequence continues at coordinate 49,198 of NW_027261057.1, forward strand.
AGGGTTCGAGTCCCTTCGTGGTTGTTTAATTTCATTAGCTCAGCTAATTTGAACATGTTTGCAATTTCCCGAAATATGGCATTGGTCTTGTTGCTTTGAAAAGCTTGGACATTGTTGTTCAACTTCAATAATCTAAGACTGCAAGACCTGAGAAATATTATGTCTGATTGAGGTACATAGTAATTTCGTACTTGTAAAATATCACTAGCTTTCCTCATTCGGATAGGTTCACAATTTTGATGTCTGTTGTTGCTAAGCAACGTCTGTTTGATGTCATATCGGAGAATATGGAGTAGAAGGTGTTGCCTCGTGGATAAGGCGTCTTACTTCAAAATAGAAAATTGAGGTTTTGAGGCATTTTCGTGGTCGTTTAATTTCATTAAATCTGCTAATATGGACATGTTTGCAATTTCGCTAAATAAGGCATTGGTCTTGTTGCTTTGAAAAGCTTGGACATTGTTGTTCAACTTTAATAATCTAAGACTGCAAGGCCTGAGAATTATTGTGTCTGAATCTGCATCGAAAGATTGAAGGAAAGAGTAGCTTTGTACTTGTTAAAAATCACTAGCTTTCCTCATTCGGACAGTTTCACAATTTTTATGTCTATGGTTGCATAGCAAAGTCTGTATAATGTCAAATAGGGCTGTATCACATAGACTGCGTGGCCTAATGGATAAGGCGTCTGACTTCGAATCAGAAGATTGAGGGTTCGAGTCCCTTCGTGGTTGTTTAATTTCATTAGCTCAGCTAATTTGAACATGTTTGCAATTTCCCGAAATAAGGCATTGGTCTTGTTGCTTGGACATTGGACACTTCAATAATCTAAGACTGCAAGACCTGAGAAATATTATGTCTGATTGAGAGACATAGTCTTTTCGTACTTGTAAAATATCACTATCTTTCCTCATTCGGATAGGTTCACAATTTTGATGTCTGTTGTTGCTAAGCAACGTCTGTTTGATGTCATATTGGAGAATATGGAGTAGAAGGTGTTGCCTCGTGGATAAGGCGTCTTACTTCAAAATAGAAAATTGAGGTTTTGAGGCATTTTCGTGGTCGTTTAATTTCATTAAATCTGCTAATATGGACATGTTTGCAATTTCCCGAAATAAGGCATTGGTCTTGTTTCTTTGAAAGGCTTGGACATTGTTATTCATCTTTAATAATCTAATATTGCAAGGCCTGAGAATTATTGAGTCTGATTCTGCATCGCAAGATTGAGGGAAAAGGTATCTTCTTACTTGTTAAATATCACTAGCTTTCCTCATTCGGACAGGTTCACAACTTTGATGTCTACTGTTGCATAGCAAAGTCTGTATAATGTCAAATAGGGCTGTATCACATAGACTGCGTGGCCTAATGGATAAGGCGTCTGACTTCGAATCAGAAGATTGAGGGTTCGAGTCCCTTCGTGGTTGTTTAATTTCATTAGCTCAGCTAATTTGAACATGTTTGCAATTTCCCGAAATATGTCATTGGTCTTGTTGCTTTGAAAAGCTTGGACATTGTTGTTCAACTTCAATAATCTAAGACTGCAAGACCTGAGAAATATTATGTCTGATTGAGGGACATAGTATTTTCGTACTTGTAAAATATCACTAGCTTTCCTCATTCGGATAGGTTCACAATTTTGATGTCTGTTGTTGCTAAGCAACGTCTGTTTGATGTCATATCGGAGAATATGGAGTAGAAGGTGTTGCCTCATGGATAAGGCGTCTTACTTCTAAATAGAAAATTGAGGTTTTGAGGCATTTTCGTGGTCGTTTAATTTCATTAAATCTGCTAATATGGACATGTTTGCAATTTCCCGAAATAAGGCATTGGTCTTGTTTCTTTGAAAGGCTTGGACATTGTTATTCATCTTTAATAATCTAATATTGCAAGGCCTGAGAATTATTGAGTCTGATTCTGCATCGCAAATTTGAGGGAAAAGGTATCTTCTTACTTGTTAAATATCACTAGCTTTCCTCATTCGGACAGGTTCACAACTTTGATGTCTACTGTTGCATAGCAAAGTCTGTATGATGTCAAATAGGGTCGTTTAATTTCATTAGCTCAGCTAATTCGTACATGTTTGCAATTTCCCTAAATAAGGCATTGGTCTTGTTGCTTTGAAAAGCTTGGACATTGTTGTTCAACTTTAATAATCTAAGACTGCAAGGCCTGAGAATTATTGTGTCTGAATCTGCATCGAAAGATTGAAGGAAAGAGTAGCTTTGTACTTGTTAAAAATCACTAGCTTTCCTCATTCGGACAGTTTCACAATTTTTATGTCTATGGTTGCATAGCAAAGTCTGTATAATGTCAAATAGGGCTGTATCACATAGACTGCGTGGCCTAATGGATAAGGCGTCTGACTTCGAATCAGAAGATTGAGGGTTCGAGTCCCTTCGTGGTTGTTTAATTTCATTAGCTCAGCTAATTTGAACATGTTTGCAATTTCCCGAAATAAGGCATTGGTCTTGTTGCTTGGACATTGGACACTTCAATAATCTAAGACTGCAAGACCTGAGAAATATTATGTCTGATTGAGAGACATAGTCTTTTCGTACTTGTAAAATATCACTATCTTTCCTCATTCGGATAGGTTCACAATTTTGATGTCTGTTGTTGCTAAGCAACGTCTGTTTGATGTCATATCGGAGAATATGGAGTAGAAGGTGTTGCCTCGTGGATAAGGCGTCTTACTTCAAAATAGAAAATTGAGGTTTTGAGGCATTTTCGTGGTCGTTTAATTTCATTAAATCTGCTAATATGGACATGTTTGCAATTTCCCGAAATAAGGCATTGGTCTTGTTGCTTTGAAAAGCTTGGACATTGTTGTTCAACTTCAATAATCTAAGACTGCAAGACCTGAGAAATATTATGTCTGATTGAGGGACATAGTATTTTCGTACTTGTAAAATATCACTAGCTTTCCTCATTCGGATAGGTTCACAATTTTGATGTCTGTTGTTGCTAAGCAACGTCTGTTTGATGTCATATCGGAGAATATGGAGTAGAAGGTGTTGCCTCATGGATAAGGCGTCTTACTTCAAAATAGAAAATTGAGGTTTTGAGGCATTTTCGTGGTCGTTTAATTTCATTAAATCTGCTAATATGGACATGTTTGCAATTTCCCGAAATAAGGCATTGGTCTTGTTTCTTTGAAAAGCTTGGACATTGTTGTTCAACTGTCAAATAGGGTCGTTTAATTTCATTAGCTCAGCTAATTCGTACATGTTTTCAATTTCCCTAAATAAGGCATTGGTCTTGTTGCTTTGAAAAGCTTGGACATTGTTGTTCAACTTTAATAATCTAAGACTGCAAGACCTGAGAATTATTGTGTCTGAATCTGCATCGAAAGATTGAAGGAAAGAGTATCTTTGTACTTGTTAAAAATCACTAGCTTTCCTCATTCGGACAGGTTCACAATTTTGATGTCTGTTGTTGCTAAGCAACGTCTGTTTGATGTCATATTGGAGAAAATGGAGTAGAAGGTGTTGCCTCGTGGTTAAGGCGTCTTACTTCTAAATAGAAAATTGAGGTTTTGAAGCATTTTCGTGGTCGTTTAATTTCATTAAATCTGCTAATATGGACATGTTTGCAATTTCCCGAAATAAGGCATTGGTCTTGTTTCTTTGAAAGGCTTGGACATTGTTATTCATCTTTAATAATCTAATATTGCAAGGCCTGAGAATTATTGAGTCTGATTCTGCATCGCAAATTTGAGGGAAAAGGTATCTTCTTACTTGTTAAATATCACTAGCTTTCCTCATTCGGACAGGTTCACAACTTTGATGTCTACTGTTGCATAGCAAAGTCTGTATGATGTCAAATAGGGTCGTTTAATTTCATTAGCTCAGCTAATTCGTACATGTTTGCAATTTCCCTAAATAAGGCATTGGTCTTGTTGCTTTGAAAAGCTTGGACATTGTTGTTCAACTTTAATAATCTAAGACTGCAAGGCCTGAGAATTATTGTGTCTGAATCTGCATCGAAAGATTGAAGGAAAGAGTAGCTTTGTACTTGTTAAAAATCACTAGCTTTCCTCATTCGGACAGTTTCACAATTTTTATGTCTATGGTTGCATAGCAAAGTCTGTATAATGTCAAATAGGGCTGTATCACATAGACTGCGTGGCCTAATGGATAAGGCGTCTGACTTCGAATCAGAAGATTGAGGGTTCGAGTCCCTTCGTGGTTGTTTAATTTCATTAGCTCAGCTAATTTGAACATGTTTGCAATTTCCCGAAATAAGGCATTGGTCTTGTTGCTTGGACATTGGACACTTCAATAATCTAAGACTGCAAGACCTGAGAAATATTATGTCTGATTGAGAGACATAGTCTTTTCGTACTTGTAAAATATCACTATCTTTCCTCATTCGGATAGGTTCACAATTTTGATGTCTGTTGTTGCTAAGCAACGTCTGTTTGATGTCATATCGGAGAATATGGAGTAGAAGGTGTTGCCTCGTGGATAAGGCGTCTTACTTCAAAATAGAAAATTGAGGTTTTGAGGCATTTTCGTGGTCGTTTAATTTCATTAAATCTGCTAATATGGACATGTTTGCAATTTCCCGAAATAAGGCATTGGTCTTGTTGCTTTGAAAAGCTTGGACATTGTTGTTCAACTTCAATAATCTAAGACTGCAAGACCTGAGAAATATTATGTCTGATTGAGGGACATAGTCTTTTCGTACTTGTAAAATATCACTAGCTTTCCTCATTCGGATAGGTTCACAATTTTGATGTCTGTTGTTGCTAAGCAACGTCTGTTTGATGTCATATCGGAGAATATGGAGTAGAAGGTGTTGCCTCGTGGATAAGGCGTCTTACTTCAAAATAGAAAATTGAAGTTTTGAGGCATTTTCGTGGTCGTTTAATTTCATTAAATCTGCTAATATGGACATGTTTGCAATTTCCCGAAATAAGGCATTGGTCTTGTTTCTTTGAAAAGCTTGGACATTGTTGTTCAACTGTCAAATAGGGTCGTTTAATTTCATTAGCTCAGCTAATTCGTACATGTTTTCAATTTCCCTAAATAAGGCATTGGTCTTGTTGCTTTGAAAAGCTTGGACATTGTTGTTCAACTTTAATAATCTAAGACTGCAAGACCTGAGAATTATTGTGTCTGAATCTGCATCGAAAGATTGAAGGAAAGAGTATCTTTGTACTTGTTAAAAATCACTAGCTTTCCTCATTCGGACAGGTTCACAATTTTGATGTCTGTTGTTGCTAAGCAACGTCTGTTTGATGTCATATTGGAGAAAATGGAGTAGAAGGTGTTGCCTCGTGGTTAAGGCGTCTTACTTCTAAATAGAAAATTGAGGTTTTGAGGCATTTTCGTGGTCGTTTAATTTCATTAAATCTGCTAATATGGACATGTTTGCAATTTCCCGAAATAAGGCATTGGTCTTGTTTCTTTGAAAGGCTTGGACATTGTTATTCATCTTTAATAATCTAATATTGCAAGGCCTGAGAATTATTGAGTCTGATTCTGCATCGCAAATTTGAGGGAAAAGGTATCTTCTTACTTGTTAAATATCACTAGCTTTCCTCATTCGGACAGGTTCACAACTTTGATGTCTACTGTTGCATAGCAAAGTCTGTATGATGTCAAATAGGGTCGTTTAATTTCATTAGCTCAGCTAATTCGTACATGTTTGCAATTTCCCTAAATAAGGCATTGGTCTTGTTGCTTTGAAAAGCTTGGACATTGTTGTTCAACTTTAATAATCTAAGACTGCAAGGCCTGAGAATTATTGTGTCTGAATCTGCATCGAAAGATTGAAGGAAAGAGTAGCTTTGTACTTGTTAAAAATCACTAGCTTTCCTCATTCGGACAGTTTCACAATTTTTATGTCTATGGTTGCATAGCAAAGTCTGTATAATGTCAAATAGGGCTGTATCACATAGACTGCGTGGCCTAATGGATAAGGCGTCTGACTTCGAATCAGAAGATTGAGGGTTCGAGTCCCTTCGTGGTTGTTTAATTTCATTAGCTCAGCTAATTTGAACATGTTTGCAATTTCCCGAAATAAGGCATTGGTCTTGTTGCTTGGACATTGGACACTTCAATAATCTAAGACTGCAAGACCTGAGAAATATTATGTCTGATTGAGAGACATAGTCTTTTCGTACTTGTAAAATATCACTATCTTTCCTCATTCGGATAGGTTCACAATTTTGATGTCTGTTGTTGCTAAGCAACGTCTGTTTGATGTCATATCGGAGAATATGGAGTAGAAGGTGTTGCCTCGTGGATAAGGCGTCTTACTTCAAAATAGAAAATTGAGGTTTTGAGGCATTTTCGTGGTCGTTTAATTTCATTAAATCTGCTAATATGGACATGTTTGCAATTTCCCGAAATAAGGCATTGGTCTTGTTGCTTTGAAAAGCTTGGACATTGTTGTTCAACTTCAATAATCTAAGACTGCAAGACCTGAGAAATATTATGTCTGATTGAGGGACATAGTCTTTTCGTACTTGTAAAATATCACTAGCTTTCCTCATTCGGATAGGTTCACAATTTTGATGTCTGTTGTTGCTAAGCAACGTCTGTTTGATGTCATATCGGAGAATATGGAGTAGAAGGTGTTGCCTCGTGGATAAGGCGTCTTACTTCAAAATAGAAAATTGAGGTTTTGAGGCATTTTCGTGGTCGTTTAATTTCATTAAATCTGCTAATATGGACATGTTTGCAATTTCCCGAAATAAGGCATTGGTCTTGTTTCTTTGAAAGGCTTGGACATTGTTATTCATCTTTAATAATCTAATATTGCAAGGCCTGAGAATTATTGAGTCTGATTCTGCATCGCAAGATTGAGGGAAAAGGTATCTTCTTACTTGTTAAATATCACTAGCTTTGCTCATTCGGACAGGTTCACAACTTTGATGTCTACTGTTGCATAGCAAAGTCTGTATAATGTCAAATAGGGCTGTATCACATAGACTGCGTGGCCTAATGGATAAGGCGTCTGACTTCGAATCAGAAGATTGAGGGTTCGAGTCCCTTCGTGGTTGTTTAATTTCATTAGCTCAGCTAATTTGAACATGTTTGCAATTTCCCGAAATATGGCATTGGTCTTGTTGCTTTGAAAAGCTTGGACATTGTTGTTCAACTTCAATAATCTAAGACTGCAAGACCTGAGAAATATAAGGCATTGGTCTTGTTTCTTTGAAAGGCTTGGACATTGTTATTCATCTTTAATAATCTAATATGGCAAGGCCTGAGAATTATTGAGTCTGATTCTGCATCGCAAGATTGAGGGAAAAGGTATCTTCTTACTTGTTAAATATCACTAGCTTTGCTCATTCGGACAGGTTCACAACTTTGATGTCTACTGTTGCATAGCAAAGTCTGTATAATGTCAAATAGGGCTGTATCACATAGACTGCGTGGCCTAATGGATAAGGCGTCTGACTTCGAATCAGAAGATTGAGAGTTCGAGTCCCTTCGTGGTTGTTTAATTTCATTAGCTCAGCTAATTTGAACATGTTTGCAATTTCCCGAAATAAGGCATTGGTCTTGTTGCTTTGAAAAGCTTGGACATTGGACACTTCAATAATCTAAGACTGCAAGACCTGAGAAATATTATGTCTGATTGAGAGACATAGTCTTTTCGTACTTGTAAAATATCACTATCTTTCCTCATTCGGATAGGTTCACAATTTTGATGTCTGTTGTTGCTAAGCAACGTCTGTTTGATGTCATATTGGAGAATATGGAGTAGAAGGTGTTGCCTCGTGGATAAGGCGTCTTACTTCAAAATAGAAAATTGAGGTTTTGAGGCATTTTCGTGGTCGTTTAATTTCATTAAATCTGCTAATATGGACATGTTTGCAATTTCCCGAAATAAGGCATTGGTCTTGTTTCTTTGAAAGGCTTGGACATTGTTATTCATCTTTAATAATCTAATATTGCAAGGCCTGAGAATTATTGAGTCTGATTCTGCATCGCAAGATTGAGGGAAAAGGTATCTTCTTACTTGTTAAATATCACTAGCTTTCCTCATTCGGACAGGTTCACAACTTTGATGTCTACTGTTGCATAGCAAAGTCTGTATAATGTCAAATAGGGCTGTATCACATAGACTGCGTGGCCTAATGGATAAGGCGTCTGACTTCGAATCAGAAGATTGAGGGTTCGAGTCCCTTCGTGGTTGTTTAATTTCATTAGCTCAGCTAATTTGAACATGTTTGCAATTTCCCGAAATATGTCATTGGTCTTGTTGCTTTGAAAAGCTTGGACATTGTTGTTCAACTTCAATAATCTAAGACTGCAAGACCTGAGAAATATTATGTCTGATTGAGGGACATAGTATTTTCGTACTTGTAAAATATCACTAGCTTTCCTCATTCGGATAGGTTCACAATTTTGATGTCTGTTGTTGCTAAGCAACGTCTGTTTGATGTCATATCGGAGAATATGGAGTAGAAGGTGTTGCCTCATGGATAAGGCGTCTTACTTCAAAATAGAAAATTGAGGTTTTGAGGCATTTTCGTGGTCGTTTAATTTCATTAAATCTGCTAATATGGACATGTTTGCAATTTCCCGAAATAAGGCATTGGTCTTGTTTCTTTGAAAGGCTTGGACATTGTTATTCATCTTTAATAATCTAATATTGCAAGGCCTGAGAATTATTGAGTCTGATTCTGCATCGCAAATTTGAGGGAAAAGGTATCTTCTTACTTGTTAAATATCACTAGCTTTCCTCATTCGGACAGGTTCACAACTTTGATGTCTACTGTTGCATAGCAAAGTCTGTATGATGTCAAATAGGGTCGTTTAATTTCATTAGCTCAGCTAATTCGTACATGTTTGCAATTTCCCTAAATAAGGCATTGGTCTTGTTGCTTTGAAAAGCTTGGACATTGTTGTTCAACTTTAATAATCTAAGACTGCAAGGCCTGAGAATTATTGTGTCTGAATCTGCATCGAAAGATTGAAGGAAAGAGTAGCTTTGTACTTGTTAAAAATCACTAGCTTTCCTCATTCGGACAGTTTCACAATTTTTATGTCTATGGTTGCATAGCAAAGTCTGTATAATGTCAAATAGGGCTGTATCACATAGACTGCGTGGCCTAATGGATAAGGCGTCTGACTTCGAATCAGAAGATTGAGGGTTCGAGTCCCTTCGTGGTTGTTTAATTTCATTAGCTCAGCTAATTTGAACATGTTTGCAATTTCCCGAAATAAGGCATTGGTCTTGTTGCTTTGAAAAGCTTGGACATTGGACACTTCAATAATCTAAGACTGCAAGACCTGAGAAATATTATGTCTGATTTTCGTACTTGTAAAATATCACTAGCTTTCCTCATTCGGATAGGTTCACAATTTTGATGTCTGTTGTTGCTAAACAACGTCTGTTTGATGTCATATCGGAGAATATGGAGTAGAAGGTGTTGCCTCGTGGATAAGGCGTCTTACTTCGAAACAGAAAATTGAGGTTTTGAGGCATTTTCGTGGTCGTTTAATTTCATTAAATCTGCTAATATGGACATGTTTGCAATTTCCCGAAATAAGGCATTGGTCTTGTTTCTTTGAAAGGCTTGGACATTGTTATTCATCTTTAATAATCTAATATTGCAAGGCCTGAGAATTATTGAGTCTGATTCTGCATCGCAAGATTGAGGGAAAAGGTATCCTCTTACTTGTTAAATATCACTAGCTTTCCTCATTCGGACAGGTTCACAACTTTGATGTCTACTGTTGCATAGCAAAGTCTGTATAATGTCAAATAGGGCTGTGTCACATAGACTGCGTGGCCTAATGGATAAGGCGTCTGACTTCGAATCAGAAGATTGAGGGTTCGAGTCCCTTCGTGGTTGTTTAATTTCATTAGCTCAGCTAATTTGAACATGTTTGCAATTTCCCGAAATATGGCATTGGTCTTGTTGCTTTGAAAAGCTTGGACATTGTTGTTCAACTTCAATAATCTAAGACTGCAAGACCTGAGAAATATTATGTCTGATTGAGGTACATAGTATTTTCGTACTTGTAAAATATCACTAGCTTTCCTCATTCGGATAGGTTCACAATTTTGATGTCTGTTGTTGCTAAGCAACGTCTGTTTGATGTCATATCGGAGAATATGGAGTAGAAGGTGTTGCCTCGTGGATAAGGCGTCTTACTTCAAAATAGAAAATTGAGGTTTTGAGGCATTTAATTTCATTAAATCTGCTAATATGGACATGTTTGCAATTTCGCTAAATAAGGCATTGGTCTTGTTGCTTTGAAAAGCTTGGACATTGTTGTTCAACTTTAATAATCTAAGACTGCAAGGCCTGAGAATTATTGTGTCTGAATCTGCATCGAAAGATTGAAGGAAAGAGTAGCTTTGTACTTGTTAAAAATCACTAGCTTTCCTCATTCGGACAGTTTCACAATTTTTATGTCTATGGTTGCATAGCAAAGTCTGTATAATGTCAAATAGGGCTGTATCACATAGACTGCGTGGCCTAATGGATAAGGCGTCTGACTTCGAATCAGAAGATTGAGGGTTCGAGTCCCTTCGTGGTTGTTTAATTTCATTAGCTCAGCTAATTTGAACATGTTTGCAATTTCCCGAAATAAGGCATTGGTCTTGTTGCTTGGACATTGGACACTTCAATAATCTAAGACTGCAAGACCTGAGAAATATTATGTCTGATTGAGAGACATAGTCTTTTCGTACTTGTAAAATATCACTAGCTTTCCTCATTCGGATAGGTTCACAATTTTGATGTCTGTTGTTGCTAAGCAACGTCTGTTTGATGTCATATCGGAGAATATGGAGTAGAAGGTGTTGCCTCGTGGATAAGGCGTCTTACTTCAAAATAGAAAATTGAGGTTTTGAGGCATTTTCGTGGTCGTTTAATTTCATTAAATATGCTAATATGGACATGTTTGCAATTTCCCGAAATAAGGCATTGGTCTTGTTTCTTTGAAAGGCTTGGACATTGTTATTCATCTTTAATAATCTAATATTGCAAGGCCTGAGAATTATTGAGTCTGATTCTGCATCGCAAATTTGAGGGAAAAGGTATCTTCTTACTTGTTAAATATCACTAGCTTTCCTCATTCGGACAGGTTCACAACTTTGATGTCTACTGTTGCATAGCAAAGTCTGTATGATGTCAAATAGGGCTGTATCACATAGACTGCGTGGCCTAATGGATAAGGCGTCTGACTTCGAATCAGAAGATTGAGAGTTCGAGTCCCTTCGTGGTTGTTTAATTTCATTAGCTCAGCTAATTTGAACATGTTTGCAATTTCCCGAAATAAGGCATTGGTCTTGTTGCTTTGAAAAGCTTGGACATTGGACACTTCAATAATCTAAGACTGCAAGACCTGAGAAATATTATGTCTGATTGAGAGACATAGTCTTTTCGTACTTGTAAAATATCACTATCTTTCCTCATTCGGATAGGTTCACAATTTTGATGTCTGTTGTTGCTAAGCAACGTCTGTTTGATGTCATATTGGAGAATATGGAGTAGAAGGTGTTGCCTCGTGGACAAGGCGTCTTACTTCAAAATAGAAAATTGAGGTTTTGAGGCATTTTCGTGGTCGTTTAATTTCATTAAATCTGCTAATATGGACATGTTTGCAATTTCCCGAAATAAGGCATTGGTCTTGTTTCTTTGAAAGGCTTGGACATTGTTATTCATCTTTAATAATCTAATATTGCAAGGCCTGAGAATTATTGAGTCTGATTCTGCATCGCAAGATTGAGGGAAAAGGTATCTTCTTACTTGTTAAATATCACTAGCTTTCCTCATTCGGACAGGTTCACAACTTTGATGTCTACTGTTGCATAGCAAAGTCTGTATAATGTCAAATAGGGCTGTATCACATAGACTGCGTGGCCTAATGGATAAGGCGTCTGACTTCGAATCAGAAGATTGAGGGTTCGAGTCCCTTCGTGGTTGTTTAATTTCATTAGCTCAGCTAATTTGAACATGTTTGCAATTTCCCGAAATATGTCATTGGTCTTGTTGCTTTGAAAAGCTTGGACATTGTTGTTCAACTTCAATAATCTAAGACTGCAAGACCTGAGAAATATTATGTCTGATTGAGGGACATAGTATTTTCGTACTTGTAAAATATCACTAGCTTTCCTCATTCGGATAGGTTCACAATTTTGATGTCTGTTGTTGCTAAGCAACGTCTGTTTGATGTCATATCGGAGAATATGGAGTAGAAGGTGTTGCCTCATGGATAAGGCGTCTTACTTCAAAATAGAAAATTGAGGTTTTGAGGCATTTTCGTGGTCGTTTAATTTCATTAAATCTGCTAATATGGACATGTTTGCAATTTCCCGAAATAAGGCATTGGTCTTGTTTCTTTGAAAGGCTTGGACATTGTTATTCATCTTTAATAATCTAATATTGCAAGGCCTGAGAATTATTGAGTCTGATTCTGCATCGCAAATTTGAGGGAAAAGGTATCTTCTTACTTGTTAAATATCACTAGCTTTCCTCATTCGGACAGGTTCACAACTTTGATGTCTACTGTTGCATAGCAAAGTCTGTATGATGTCAAATAGGGTCGTTTAATTTCATTAGCTCAGCTAATTCGTACATGTTTGCAATTTCCCTAAATAAGGCATTGGTCTTGTTGCTTTGAAAAGCTTGGACATTGTTGTTCAACTTTAATAATCTAAGACTGCAAGGCCTGAGAATTATTGTGTCTGAATCTGCATCGAAAGATTGAAGGAAAGAGTAGCTTTGTACTTGTTAAAAATCACTAGCTTTCCTCATTCGGACAGTTTCACAATTTTTATGTCTATGGTTGCATAGCAAAGTCTGTATAATGTCAAATAGGGCTGTATCACATAGACTGCGTGGCCTAATGGATAAGGCGTCTGACTTCGAATCAGAAGATTGAGGGTTCGAGTCCCTTCGTGGTTGTTTAATTTCATTAGCTCAGCTAATTTGAACATGTTTGCAATTTCCCGAAATAAGGCATTGGTCTTGTTGCTTGGACATTGGACACTTCAATAATCTAAGACTGCAAGACCTGAGAAATATTATGTCTGATTGAGAGACATAGTCTTTTCGTACTTGTAAAATATCACTATCTTTCCTCATTCGGATAGGTTCACAATTTTGATGTCTGTTGTTGCTAAGCAACGTCTGTTTGATGTCATATCAGAGAATATGGAGTTGTGTTGCCTCGTGGATAAGGCGTCTTACTTCAAAATAGAAAATTGAGGTTTTGAGGCATTTTCGTGGTCGTTTAATTTCATTAAATCTGCTAATATGGACATGTTTGCAATTTCCCGAAATAAGGCATTGGTCTTGTTGCTTTGAAAAGCTTGGACATTGTTGTTCAACTTCAATAATCTAAGACTGCAAGACCTGAGAAATATTATGTCTGATTGAGGGACATAGTCTTTTCGTACTTGTAAAATATCACTAGCTTTCCTCATTCGGATAGGTTCACAATTTTGATGTCTGTTGTTGCTAAGCAACGTCTGTTTGATGTCATATCGGAGAATATGGAGTAGAAGGTGTTGCCTCGTGGATAAGGCGTCTTACTTCAAAATAGAAAATTGAGGTTTTGAGGCATTTTCGTGGTCGTTTAATTTCATTAAATCTGCTAATATGGACATGTTTGCAATTTCCCGAAATAAGGCATTGGTCTTGTTGCTTTGAAAAGCTTGGACATTGTTGTTCAACTGTCAAATAGGGTCGTTTAATTTCATTAGCTCAGCTAATTCGTACATGTTTTCAATTTCCCTAAATAAGGCATTGGTCTTGTTGCTTTGAAAAGCTTGGACATTGTTGTTCAACTTTAATAATCTAAGACTGCAAGACCTGAGAATTATTGTGTCTGAATCTGCATCGAAAGATTGAAGGAAAGAGTATCTTTGTACTTGTTAAAAATCACTAGCTTTCCTCATTCGGACAGGTTCACAATTTTGATGTCTGTTGTTGCTAAGCAACGTCTGTTTGATGTCATATTGGAGAAAATGGAGTAGAAGGTGTTGCCTCGTGGTTAAGGCGTCTTACTTCTAAATAGAAAATTGAGGTTTTGAGGCATTTTCGTGGTCGTTTAATTTCATTAAATCTGCTAATATGGACATGTTTGCAATTTCCCGAAATAAGGCATTGGTCTTGTTTCTTTGAAAGGCTTGGACATTGTTATTCATCTTTAATAATCTAATATTGCAAGGCCTGAGAATTATTGAGTCTGATTCTGCATCGCAAGATTGAGGGAAAAGGTATCTTCTTACTTGTTAAATATCACTAGCTTTGCTCATTCGGACAGGTTCACAACTTTGATGTCTACTGTTGCATAGCAAAGTCTGTATAATGTCAAATAGGGCTGTATCACATAGACTGCGTGGCCTAATGGATAAGGCGTCTGACTTCGAATCAGAAGATTGAGGCTTCGAGTCCCTTCGTGGTTGTTTAATTTCATTAGCTCAGCTAATTTGAACATGTTTGCAATTTCCCGAAATATGGCATTGGTCTTGTTGCTTTGAAAAGCTTGGACATTGTTGTTCAACTTCAATAATCTAAGACTGCAAGACCTGAGAAATATAAGGCATTGGTCTTGTTTCTTTGAAAGGCTTGGACATTGTTATTCATCTTTAATAATCTAATATGGCAAGGCCTGAGAATTATTGAGTCTGATTCTGCATCGCAAGATTGAGGGAAAAGGTATCTTCTTACTTGTTAAATATCACTAGCTTTGCTCATTCGGACAGGTTCACAACTTTGATGTCTACTGTTGCATAGCAAAGTCTGTATGATGTCAAATAGGGTCGTTTAATTTCATTAGCTCAGCTAATTCGTACATGTTTGCAATTTCCCTAAATAAGGCATTGGTCTTGTTGCTTTGAAAAGCTTGGACATTGTTGTTCAACTTTAATAATCTAAGACTGCAAGGCCTGAGAATTATTGTGTCTGAATCTGCATCGAAAGATTGAAGGAAAGAGTAGCTTTGTACTTGTTAAAAATCACTAGCTTTCCTCATTCGGACAGTTTCACAATTTTTATGTCTATGGTTGCATAGCAAAGTCTGTATAATGTCAAATAGGGCTGTATCACATAGACTGCGTGGCCTAATGGATAAGGCGTCTGACTTCGAATCAGAAGATTGAGGGTTCGAGTCCCTTCGTGGTTGTTTAATTTCATTAGCTCAGCTAATTTGAACATGTTTGCAATTTCCCGAAATAAGGCATTGGTCTTGTTGCTTGGACATTGGACACTTCAATAATCTAAGACTGCAAGACCTGAGAAATATTATGTCTGATTGAGAGACATAGTCTTTTCGTACTTGTAAAATATCACTATCTTTCCTCATTCGGATAGGTTCACAATTTTGATGTCTGTTGTTGCTAAGCAACGTCTGTTTGATGTCATATCAGAGAATATGGAGTTGTGTTGCCTCGTGGATAAGGCGTCTTACTTCAAAATAGAAAATTGAGGTTTTGAGGCATTTTCGTGGTCGTTTAATTTCATTAAATCTGCTAATATGGACATGTTTGCAATTTCCCGAAATAAGGCATTGGTCTTGTTGCTTTGAAAAGCTTGGACATTGTTGTTCAACTTCAATAATCTAAGACTGCAAGACCTGAGAAATATTATGTCTGATTGAGGGACATAGTCTTTTCGTACTTGTAAAATATCACTAGCTTTCCTCATTCGGATAGGTTCACAATTTTGATGTCTGTTGTTGCTAAGCAACGTCTGTTTGATGTCATATCGGAGAATATGGAGTAGAAGGTGTTGCCTCGTGGATAAGGCGTCTTACTTCAAAATAGAAAATTGAGGTTTTGAGGCATTTTCGTGGTCGTTTAATTTCATTAAATCTGCTAATATGGACATGTTTGCAATTTCCCGAAATAAGGCATTGGTCTTGTTGCTTTGAAAAGCTTGGACATTGTTGTTCAACTGTCAAATAGGGTCGTTTAATTTCATTAGCTCAGCTAATTCGTACATGTTTTCAATTTCCCTAAATAAGGCATTGGTCTTGTTGCTTTGAAAAGCTTGGACATTGTTGTTCAACTTTAATAATCTAAGACTGCAAGACCTGAGAATTATTGTGTCTGAATCTGCATCGAAAGATTGAAGGAAAGAGTATCTTTGTACTTGTTAAAAATCACTAGCTTTCCTCATTCGGACAGGTTCACAATTTTGATGTCTGTTGTTGCTAAGCAACGTCTGTTTGATGTCATATTGGAGAAAATGGAGTAGAAGGTGTTGCCTCGTGGTTAAGGCGTCTTACTTCTAAATAGAAAATTGAGGTTTTGAGGCATTTTCGTGGTCGTTTAATTTCATTAAATCTGCTAATATGGACATGTTTGCAATTTCCCGAAATAAGGCATTGGTCTTGTTTCTTTGAAAGGCTTGGACATTGTTATTCATCTTTAATAATCTAATATTGCAAGGCCTGAGAATTATTGAGTCTGATTCTGCATCGCAAGATTGAGGGAAAAGGTATCTTCTTACTTGTTAAATATCACTAGCTTTGCTCATTCGGACAGGTTCACAACTTTGATGTCTACTGTTGCATAGCAAAGTCTGTATAATGTCAAATAGGGCTGTATCACATAGACTGCGTGGCCTAATGGATAAGGCGTCTGACTTCGAATCAGAAGATTGAGGCTTCGAGTCCCTTCGTGGTTGTTTAATTTCATTAGCTCAGCTAATTTGAACATGTTTGCAATTTCCCGAAATATGGCATTGGTCTTGTTGCTTTGAAAAGCTTGGACATTGTTGTTCAACTTCAATAATCTAAGACTGCAAGACCTGAGAAATATAAGGCATTGGTCTTGTTTCTTTGAAAGGCTTGGACATTGTTATTCATCTTTAATAATCTAATATGGCAAGGCCTGAGAATTATTGAGTCTGATTCTGCATCGCAAGATTGAGGGAAAAGGTATCTTCTTACTTGTTAAATATCACTAGCTTTGCTCATTCGGACAGGTTCACAACTTTGATGTCTACTGTTGCATAGCAAAGTCTGTATAATGTCAAATAGGGCTGTATCACATAGACTGCGTGGCCTAATGGATAAGGCGTCTGACTTCGAATCAGAAGATTGAGAGTTCGAGTCCCTTCGTGGTTGTTTAATTTCATTAGCTCAGCTAATTTGAACATGTTTGCAATTTCCCGAAATAAGGCATTGGTCTTGTTGCTTTGAAAAGCTTGGACATTGGACACTTCAATAATCTAAGACTGCAAGACCTGAGAAATATTATGTCTGATTGAGAGACATAGTCTTTTCGTACTTGTAAAATATCACTATCTTTCCTCATTCGGATAGGTTCACAATTTTGATGTCTGTTGTTGCTAAGCAACGTCTGTTTGATGTCATATCGGAGAATATGGAGTAGAAGGTGTTGCCTCATGGATAAGGCGTCTTACTTCAAAATAGAAAATTGAGGTTTTGAGGCATTTTCGTGGTCGTTTAATTTCATTAAATCTGCTAATATGGACATGTTTGCAATTTCCCGAAATAAGGCATTGGTCTTGTTTCTTTGAAAGGCTTGGACATTGTTATTCATCTTTAATAATCTAATATTGCAAGGCCTGAGAATTATTGAGTCTGATTCTGCATCGCAAATTTGAGGGAAAAGGTATCTTCTTACTTGTTAAATATCACTAGCTTTCCTCATTCGGACAGGTTCACAACTTTGATGTCTACTGTTGCATAGCAAAGTCTGTATGATGTCAAATAGGGTCGTTTAATTTCATTAGCTCAGCTAATTCGTACATGTTTGCAATTTCCCTAAATAAGGCATTGGTCTTGTTGCTTTGAAAAGCTTGGACATTGTTGTTCAACTTTAATAATCTAAGACTGCAAGGCCTGAGAATTATTGAGTCTGATTCTGCATCGCAAATTTGAGGGAAAAGGTATCTTCTTACTTGTTAAATATCACTAGCTTTCCTCATTCGGACAGGTTCACAACTTTGATGTCTACTGTTGCATAGCAAAGTCTGTATGATGTCAAATAGGGTCGTTTAATTTCATTAGCTCAGCTAATTCGTACATGTTTGCAATTTCCCTAAATAAGGCATTGGTCTTGTTGCTTTGAAAAGCTTGGACATTGTTGTTCAACTTTAATAATCTAAGACTGCAAGGCCTGAGAATTATTGAGTCTGATTCTGCATCGCAAATTTGAGGGAAAAGGTATCTTCTTACTTGTTAAATATCACTAGCTTTCCTCATTCGGACAGGTTCACAACTTTGATGTCTACTGTTGCATAGCAAAGTCTGTATGATGTCAAATAGGGTCGTTTAATTTCATTAGCTCAGCTAATTCGTACATGTTTGCAATTTCCCTAAATAAGGCATTGGTCTTGTTGCTTTGAAAAGCTTGGACATTGTTGTTCAACTTTAATAATCTAAGACTGCAAGGCCTGAGAATTATTGTGTCTGAATCTGCATCGAAAGATTGAAGGAAAGAGTAGCTTTGTACTTGTTAAAAATCACTAGCTTTCCTCATTCGGACAGTTTCACAATTTTTATGTCTATGGTTGCATAGCAAAGTCTGTATAATGTCAAATAGGGCTGTATCACATAGACTGCGTGGCCTAATGGATAAGGCGTCTGACTTCGAATCAGAAGATTGAGGGTTCGAGTCCCTTCGTGGTTGTTTAATTTCATTAGCTCAGCTAATTTGAACATGTTTGCAATTTCCCGAAATAAGGCATTGGTCTTGTTGCTTGGACATTGGACACTTCAATAATCTAAGACTGCAAGACCTGAGAAATATTATGTCTGATTGAGAGACATAGTCTTTTCGTACTTGTAAAATATCACTATCTTTCCTCATTCGGATAGGTTCACAATTTTGATGTCTGTTGTTGCTAAGCAACGTCTGTTTGATGTCATATCGGAGAATATGGAGTAGAAGGTGTTGCCTCGTGGATAAGGCGTCTTACTTCAAAATAGAAAATTGAGGTTTTGAGGCATTTTCGTGGTCGTTTAATTTCATTAAATCTGCTAATATGGACATGTTTGCAATTTCCCGAAATAAGGCATTGGTCTTGTTGCTTTGAAAAGCTTGGACATTGTTGTTCAACTTCAATAATCTAAGACTGCAAGACCTGAGAAATATTATGTCTGATTGAGGGACATAGTCTTTTCGTACTTGTAAAATATCACTAGCTTTCCTCATTCGGATAGGTTCACAATTTTGATGTCTGTTGTTGCTAAGCAACGTCTGTTTGATGTCATATCGGAGAATATGGAGTAGAAGGTGTTGCCTCGTGGATAAGGCGTCTTACTTCAAAATAGAAAATTGAGGTTTTGAGGCATTTTCGTGGTCGTTTAATTTCATTAAATCTGCTAATATGGACATGTTTGCAATTTCCCGAAATAAGGCATTGGTCTTGTTTCTTTGAAAAGCTTGGACATTGTTGTTCAACTGTCAAATAGGGTCGTTTAATTTCATTAGCTCAGCTAATTCGTACATGTTTTCAATTTCCCTAAATAAGGCATTGGTCTTGTTGCTTTGAAAAGCTTGGACATTGTTGTTCAACTTTAATAATCTAAGACTGCAAGACCTGAGAATTATTGTGTCTGAATCTGCATCGAAAGATTGAAGGAAAGAGTATCTTTGTACTTGTTAAAAATCACTAGCTTTCCTCATTCGGACAGGTTCACAATTTTGATGTCTGTTGTTGCTAAGCAACGTCTGTTTGATGTCATATTGGAGAAAATGGAGTAGAAGGTGTTGCCTCGTGGTTAAGGCGTCTTACTTCTAAATAGAAAATTGAGGTTTTGAGGCATTTTCGTGGTCGTTTAATTTCATTAAATCTGCTAATATGGACATGTTTGCAATTTCCCAAAATAAGGCATTGGTCTTGTTTCTTTGAAAGGCTTGGACATTGTTATTCATCTTTAATAATCTAATATTGCAAGGCCTGAGAATTATTGAGTCTGATTCTGCATCGCAAGATTGAGGGAAAAGGTATCTTCTTACTTGTTAAATATCACTAGCTTTGCTCATTCGGACAGGTTCACAACTTTGATGTCTACTGTTGCATAGCAAAGTCTGTATAATGTCAAATAGGGCTGTATCACATAGACTGCGTGGCCTAATGGATAAGGCGTCTGACTTCGAATCAGAAGATTGAGGGTTCGAGTCCCTTCGTGGTTGTTTAATTTCATTAGCTCAGCTAATTTGAACATGTTTGCAATTTCCCGAAATATGGCATTGGTCTTGTTGCTTTGAAAAGCTTGGACATTGTTGTTCAACTTCAATAATCTAAGACTGCAAGACCTGAGAAATATTATGTCTGATTGAGGGACATAGTCTTTTCGTACTTGTAAAATATCACTAGCTTTCCTCATCCGGATAGGTTCACAATTTTGATGTCTGTTGTTGCTAAGCAACGTCTGTTTGATGTCATATCGGAGAATATGGAGTAGAAGGTGTTGCCTCGTGGATAAGGCGTCTTACTTCAAAATAGAAAATTGAGGTTTTGAGGCATTTTCGTGGTCGTTTAATTTCATTAAATCTGCTAATATGGACATGTTTGCAATTTCGCTAAATAAGGCATTGGTCTTGTTGCTTTGAAAAGCTTGGACATTGTTGTTCAACTTTAATAATCTAAGACTGCAAGGCCTGAGAATTATTGTGTCTGAATCTGCATCGAAAGATTGAAGGAAAGAGTATCTTTGTACTTGTTAAAAATCACTAGCTTTCCTCATTCGGACAGGTTCACAATTTTTATGTCTATGGTTGCATAGCAAAGTCTGTATAATGTCAAATAGGGCTGTATCACATAGACTGCGTGGCCTAATGGATAAGGCGTCTGACTTCGAATCAGAAGATTGAGGGTTCGAGTCCCTTCGTGGTTGTTTAATTTCATTAGCTCAGCTAATTTGAACATGTTTGCAATTTCCCGAAATATGGCATTGGTCTTGTTGCTTTGAAAAGCTTGGACATTGTTGTTCAACTTCAATAATCTAAGACTGCAAGACCTGAGAAATATTATGTCTGATTGAGGGACATAGTCTTTTCGTACTTGTAAAATATCACTAGCTTTCCTCATTCGGATAGGTTCACAATTTTGATGTCTGTTGTTGCTAAGCAACGTCTGTTTGATGTCATATCGGAGAATATGGAGTAGAAGGTGTTGCCTCGTGGATAAGGCGTCTTACTTCAAAATAGAAAATTGAGGTTTTGAGGCATTTTCGTGGTCGTTTAATTTCATTAAATCTGCTAATATGGACATGTTTGCAATTTCGCTAAATAAGGCATTGGTCTTGTTGCTTTGAAAAGCTTGGACATTGTTGTTCAACTTTAATAATCTAAGACTGCAAGGCCTGAGAATTATTGTGTCTGAATCTGCATCGAAAGATTGAAGGAAAGAGTATCTTTGTACTTGTTAAAAATCACTAGCTTTCCTCATTCGGACAGGTTCACAATTTTTATGTCTATGGTTGCATAGCAAAGTCTGTATAATGTCAAATAGGGCTGTATCACATAGACTGCGTGGCCTAATGGATAAGGCGTCTGACTTCGAATCAGAAGATTGAGGGTTCGAGTCCCTTCGTGGTTGTTTAATTTCATTAGCTCAGCTAATTTGAACATGTTTGCAATTTCCCAAAATATGGCATTGGTCTTGTTGCTTTGAAAAGCTTGGACATTGTTGTTCAACTTCAATAATCTAAGACTGCAAGACCTGAGAAATATTATGTCTGATTGAGGGACATAGTCTTTTCGTACTTGTAAAATATCACTAGCTTTCCTCATTCGGATAGGTTCACAATTTTGATGTCTGTTGTTGCTAAGCAACGTCTGTTTGATGTCATATCGGAGAATATGGAGTAGAAGGTGTTGCCTCGTGGATAAGGCGTCTTACTTCAAAATAGAAAATTGAGGTTTTGAGGCATTTTCGTGGTCGTTTAATTTCATTAAATCTGCTAATATGGACATGTTTGCAATTTCGCTAAATAAGGCATTGGTCTTGTTGCTTTGAAAAGCTTGGACATTGTTGTTCAACTTTAATAATCTAAGACTGCAAGGCCTGAGAATTATTGTGTCTGAATCTGCATCGAAAGATTGAAGGAAAGAGTATCTTTGTACTTGTTAAAAATCACTAGCTTTCCTCATTCGGACAGGTTCACAATTTTTATGTCTATGGTTGCATAGCAAAGTCTGTATAATGTCAAATAGTGCTGTATCACATAGACTGCGTGGCCTAATGGATATGGCGTCTGACTTCGAATCAGAAGATTGAGGGTTCGAGTCCCTTCGTGTTTGTTTAATTTCATTAGCTCAGCTAATTTGAACATGTTTGCAATTTCCCGAAATATGGCATTGGTCTTGTTGCTTTGAAAAGCTTGGACATTGTTGTTCAACTTCAATAATCTAAGACTGCAAGACCTGAGAAATATTATGTCTGATTGAGGGACATAGTCTTTTCGTACTTGTAAAATATCACTAGCTTTCCTCATTCGGATAGGTTCACAATTTTGATGTCTGTTGTTGCTAAGCAACGTCTGTTTGATGTAATATCGGAGAATATGGAGTAGAAGGTGTTGCCTCGTGGATAAGGCGTCTTACTTCAAAATAGAAAATTGAGGTTTTGAGGCATTTTCGTGGTTGTTTAATTTCATTAAATCTGCTAATATGGACATGTTTGCAATTTCCCGAAATAAGGCATTGGTCTTGTTTCTTTGAAAGGCTTGGACATTGTTATTCATCTTTAATAATCTAATATTGCAAGGCCTGAGAATTATTGAGTCTGATTCTGCATCGCAAGATTGAGGGAAAAGGTATCTTCTTACTTGTTAAATATCACTAGCTTTCCTCATTCGGATAGGTTCACAACTTTGATGTCTACTGTTGCATAGCAAAGTCTGTATGATGTCAAATAGCGCTGTATCACATAGACTGCGTGGCCTAATGGATAAGGCGTCTGACTTCGAATCAGAAGATTGAGGGTCCGAGTCCCTTCGTGGTTGTTTAATTTCATTAGCTCAGCTAATTTGAACATGTTTGCAATTTCCCGAAATAAGGCATTAGTCTTGTTGATTTGAAAAGCTTGGACATTGTTGTTCAACTTCAATAATCTAAGACTGCAAGACCTGAGAAATATTATGTTTGATTGAGGGACATAGTCTTTTCGTACTTGTAAAATATCACTAGCTTTCCTCATTCGGATAGGTTCACAATTTTGATGTCTGTTGTTGCTAAGCAACGTCTGTTTGATGTCATATCGGAGAATATGGAGTAGAAGGTGTTGCCTCGTGGATAAGGCGTCTTACTTCAAAACAGAAAATTGAGGTTTTGAGGCATTTTCGTGGTCGTTTAATTTCATTAAATCTGCTAATATGGACATGTTTGCAATTTCGCTAAATAAGGCATTGGTCTTGTTGCTTTGAAAAGCTTGGACATTGTTGTTCAACTTTAATAATCTAAGACTGCAAGGCCTGAGAATTATTGTGTCTGAATCTGCATCGAAAGATTGAAGGAAAGAGTATCCTTGTACTTGTTAAAAATCACTAGCTTTCCTCATTCGGACAGGTTCACAATTTTAATGTCTATGGTTGCATAGCAAAGTCTGTATAATGTCAAATAGGGCTGTATCTCATAGACTGCTTGGCCTAATGGATAAGGCGTCTGACTTCGAATCAGAAGATTGAGGGTTTGAGTCCCTTCGTGGTTGTTTAATTTCATTAGCTCAGCTAATTTGAACATGTTTGCAATTTCCCGAAATATGTCATTGGTCTTGTTGCTTTGAAAAGCTTGGACATTGTTGTTCAACTTAAATAATCTAAGACTGCAAGACCTGATAAATATTATGTCTGATTGAGGGACATAGTCTTTTCGTACTTGTAAAATATCACTAGCTTTCCTCATTCGGATAGGTTCACAATTTTGATGTCTGTTGATGTCATATCGGAGAATATGGAGTAGAAGGTGTTGCCTCGTGGATAAGGCGTCTTACTTCAAAACAGAAAATTGAGGTTTTGAGGCATTTTCGTGGTCGTTTAATTTCATTAAATCTGCTAATATGGACATGTTTGCAATTTCGCTAAATAAGGCATTGGTCTTGTTGCTTTGAAAAGCTTGGACATTGTTGTTCAACTTTAATAATCTAAGACTGCAAGGCCTGAGAATTATTGTGTCTGAATCTGCATCGAAAGATTGAAGGAAAGAGTATCTTTGTACTTGTTAAAAATCACTAGCTTTCCTCATTCGGACAGGTTCACAATTTGTATGTCTATGGTTGCATAGCAAAGTCTGTATAATGTCAAATAGGGCTGTATCACATAGACTGCGTGGCCTAATGGATAAGGCGTCTGACTTCGAATCAGAAGATTGAGGTTTCGAGTCCCTTCGTGGTTGTTTAATTTCATTAGCTCAGCTAATTTGAACATGTTTGCAATTTCCCGAAATAAGGCATTAGTCTTGTTGCTTTGGAAAGCTTGGACATTGTTGTTCAACTTTAATCATCTAAGACTGCAAGGCCTGAGAATTATTGTGTCTGAATCTGCATCGAAAGATTGAAGGAAAGAGTATCTTTGTACTTGTTAAAAATCACTAGCTTTCCTCATTCGGACAGGTTCACAATTTTTATGTCTATGGTTGCATAGCAAAGTCTGTATAATGTCAAATAGGGCTGTATCACATAGACTGCGTGGCCTAATGGATAAGGCGTCTGACTTCGAATCAGAAGATTGAGGGTTCGAGTCCCTTCGTGGTTGTTTAATTTCATTAGCTCAGCTAATTTGAACATGTTTGCAATTTCCCGAAATATGTCATTGGTCTTGTTGCTTTGAAAAGCTTGGACATTGTTGTTCAACTTAAATAATCTAAGACTGCAAGACCTGAGAAATATTATGTCTGATTGAGGGACATAGTCTTTTCGTACTTGTAAAATATCACTAGCTTTCCTCATTCGGATAGGTTCACAATTTTGATGTCTGTTGTTGCTAAGCAACGTCTGTTTGATGTCATATCGGAGAATATGGAGTAGAAGGTGTTGCCTCGTGGATAAGGCGTCTTACTTCAAAACAGAAAATTGAGGTTTTGAGGCATTTTCGTGGTCGTTTAATTTCATTAAATCTGCTAATATGGACATGTTTGCAATTTCGCTAAATAAGGCATTGGTCTTGTTGCTTTGAAAAGCTTGGACATTGTTGTTCAACTTTAATAATCTAAGACTGCAAGGCCTGAGAATTATTGTGTCTGAATCTGCATCGAAAGATTGAAGGAAAGAGTATCCTTGTACTTGTTAAAAATCACTAGCTTTCCTCATTCGGACAGGTTCACAATTTTAATGTCTATGGTTGCATAGCAAAGTCTGTATAATGTCAAATAGGGCTGTATCTCATAGACTGCTTGGCCTAATGGATAAGGCGTCTGACTTCGAATCAGAAGATTGAGGGTTTGAGTCCCTTCGTGGTTGTTTAATTTCATTAGCTCAGCTAATTTGAACATGTTTGCAATTTCCCGAAATATGTCATTGGTCTTGTTGCTTTGAAAAGCTTGGACATTGTTGTTCAACTTAAATAATCTAAGACTGCAAGACCTGATAAATATTATGTCTGATTGAGGGACATAGTCTTTTCGTACTTGTAAAATATCACTAGCTTTCCTCATTCGGATAGGTTCACAATTTTGATGTCTGTTGATGTCATATCGGAGAATATGGAGTAGAAGGTGTTGCCTCGTGGATAAGGCGTCTTACTTCAAAACAGAAAATTGAGGTTTTGAGGCATTTTCGTGGTCGTTTAATTTCATTAAATCTGCTAATATGGACATGTTTGCAATTTCGCTAAATAAGGCATTGGTCTTGTTGCTTTGAAAAGCTTGGACATTGTTGTTCAACTTTAATAATCTAAGACTGCAAGGCCTGAGAATTATTGTGTCTGAATCTGCATCGAAAGATTGAAGGAAAGAGTATCTTTGTACTTGTTAAAAATCACTAGCTTTCCTCATTCGGACAGGTTCACAATTTTAATGTCTATGGTTGCATAGCAAAGTCTGTATAATGTCAAATAGGGCTGTATCTCATAGACTGCTTGGCCTAATGGATAAGGCGTCTGACTTCGAATCAGAAGATTGAGGTTTCGAGTCCCTTCGTGGTTGTTTAATTTCATTAGCTCAGCTAATTTGAACATGTTTGCAATTTCCCGAAATAAGGCATTAGTCTTGTTGCTTTGAAAAGCTTGGACATTGTTGTTCAACTTAAATAATCTAAGACTGCAAGACCTGAGAATTATTGTGTCTGATTGAGGGACATAGTCTTTTCGTACTTGTAAAATATCACTAGCTTTCCTCATTCGGATAGGTTCACAATTTTGATGTCTGTTGTTGCTAAGCAACGTCTGTTTGATGTCATATCGGAGAATATGGAGTAGAAGGTGTTGCCTCGTGGATAAGGCGTCTTACTTCAAAATAGAAAATTGAGGTTTTGAGGCATTTTCGTGGTCGTTTAATTTCATTAAATCTGCTAATATGGACATGTTTGCAATTTCGCTAAATAAGGCATTGGTCTTGTTGCTTTGGAAAGCTTGGACATTGTTGTTCAACTTTAATCATCTAAGACTGCAAGGCCTGAGAATTATTGTGTCTGAATCTGCATCGAAAGATTGAAGGAAAGAGTATCTTTGTACTTGTTAAAAATCACTAGCTTTCCTCATTCGGACAGGTTCACAATTTTTATGTCTATGGTTGCATAGCAAAGTCTGTATAATGTCAAATAGGGCTGTATCACATAGACTGCGTGGCCTAATGGATAAGGCGTCTGACTTCGAATCAGAAGATTGAGGGTTCGAGTCCCTTCGTGGTTGTTTAATTTCATTAGCTCAGCTAATTTGAACATGTTTGCAATTTCCCGAAATATGTCATTGGTCTTGTTGCTTTGAAAAGCTTGGACATTGTTGTTCAACTTAAATAATCTAAGACTGCAAGACCTGAGAAATATTATGTCTGATTGAGGGACATAGTCTTTTCGTACTTGTAAAATATCACTAGCTTTCCTCATTCGGATAGGTTCACAATTTTGATGTCTGTTGTTGCTAAGCAACGTCTGTTTGATGTCATATCGGAGAATATGGAGTAGAAGGTGTTGCCTCGTGGATAAGGCGTCTTACTTCAAAATAGAAAATTGAGGTTTTGAGGCATTTTCGTGGTTGTTTAATTTCATTAAATCTGCTAATATGGACATGTTTGCAATTTCCCGAAATAAGGCATTGGTCTTGTTTCTTTGAAAGGCTTGGACATTGTTATTCATCTTTAATAATCTAATATTGCAAGGCCTGAGAATTATTGAGTCTGATTCTGCATCGCAAGATTGAGGGAAAAGGTATCTTCTTACTTGTTAAATATCACTAGCTTTCCTCATTCGGATAGGTTCACAACTTTGATGTCTACTGTTGCATAGCAAAGTCTGTATGATGTCAAATAGCGCTGTATCACATAGACTGCGTGGCCTAATGGATAAGGCGTCTGATTTCGAATCAGAAGATTGAGGGTCCGAGTCCCTTCGTGGTTGTTTAATTTCATTAGCTCAGCTAATTTGAACATGTTTGCAATTTCCCGAAATATGTCATTGGTCTTGTTGCTTTGAAAAGCTTGGACATTGTTGTTCAACTTTAATAATCTAAGACTGCAAGACCTGAGAAATATTATGTCTGATTGAGGGACATAGTCTTTTCGTACTTGTAAAATATCACTAGCTTTCCTCATTCGGATAGGTTCACAATTTTGATGTCTGTTGTTGCTAAGCAACGTCTGTTTGATGTCATATCGGAGAATATGGAGTAGAAGGTGTTGCCTCGTGGATAAGGCGTCTTACTTCAAAACAGAAAATTGAGGTTTAGAGGCATTTTCGTGGTCGTTTAATTTCATTAAATCTGCTAATATGGACATGTTTGCAATTTCGCTAAAAAAGGCATTGGTCTTGTTGCTTTGAAAAGCTTGGACATTGTTGTTCAACTTTAATAATCTAAGACTGCAAGGCCTGAGATTTATTGTGTCTGAATCTGCATCGAAAGATTGAAGGAAAGAGTATCCTTGTACTTGTTAAAAATCACTAGCTTTCCTCATTCGGACAGGTTCACAATTGTAATGTCTATGGTTGCATAGCAAAGTCTGTATAATGTCAAATAGGGCTGTATCTCATAGACTGCTTGGCCTAATGGATAAGGCGTCTGACTTCGAATCAGAAGATTGAGGGTTCGAGCCCCTTCGTGGTTGTTTAATTTCATTAGCTCAGCTAATTTGAACATGTTTGCAATTTCCCGAAATATGGCATTGGTCTTGTTGCTTTGAAAAGCTTGGACATTGTTGTTCAACTTTAATAATCTAAGACTGCAAGGCCTGAGAATTATTGTGTCTGAATCTGCATCGAAAGATTGAAGGAAAGACTGCAAGACCTGAGAAATATTATGTTTGATTGAGGGACATAGTCTTTTCGTACTTGTAAAATATCACTAGCTTTCCTCATTCGGATAGGTTCACAATTTTGATGTCTGTTGTTGCTAAGCAACGTCTGTTTGATGTCATATCGGAGAATATGGAGTAGAAGGTGTTGCCTCGTGGATAAGGCGTCTTACTTCAAAATAGAAAATTGAGGTTTTGAGGCATTTTCGTGGTCGTTTAATTTCATTAAATCTGCTAATATGGACATGTTTGCAATTTCGCTAAATAAGGCATTGGTCTTGTTGCTTTGAAAAGCTTGGACATTGTTGTTCAACTTTAATAATCTAAGACTGCAAGGCCTGAGAATTATTGTGTCTGAATCTGCATCGAAAGATTGAAGGAAAGAGTATCTTTGTACTTGTTAAAAATCACTAGCTTTCCTCATTCGGACAGGTTCACAATTTTTATGTCTATGGTTGCATAGCAAAGTCTGTATAATGTCAAATAGTGCTGTATCACATAGACTGCGTGGCCTAATGGATAAGGCGTCTGACTTCGAATCAGAAGATTGAGGGTTCGAGTCCCTTCGTGTTTGTTTAATTTCATTAGCTCAGCTAATTTGAACATGTTTGCAATTTCCCGAAATATGGCATTGGTCTTGTTGCTTTGAAAAGCTTGGACATTGTTGTTCAACTTCAATAATCTAAGACTGCAAGACCTGAGAAATATTATGTCTGATTGAGGGACATAGTCTTTTCGTACTTGTAAAATATCACTAGCTTTCCTCATTCGGATAGGTTCACAATTTTGATGTCTGTTGTTGCTAAGCAACGTATGTTTGATGTCATATCGGAGAATATGGAGTAGAAGGTGTTGCCTCGTGGATAAGGCGTCTTACTTCAAAATAGAAAATTGAGGTTTAGAGGCATTTTCGTGGTCGTTTAATTTCATTAAATCTGCTAATATGGACATGTTTGCAATTTCGCTAAAAAAGGCATTGGTCTTGTTGCTTTGAAAAGCTTGGACATTGTTGTTCAACTTTAATAATCTAAGACTGCAAGGCCTGAGAATTATTGTGTCTGAATCTGCATCGAAAGATTGAAGGAAAGAGTATCCTTGTACTTGTTAAAAATCACTAGCTTTCCTCATTCGGACAGGTTCACAATTGTAATGTCTATGGTTGCATAGCAAAGTCTGTATAATGTCAAATAGGGCTGTATCTCATAGACTGCTTGGCCTAATGGATAAGGCGTCTGACTTCGAATCAGAAGATTGAGGGTTCGAGCCCCTTCGTGGTTGTTTAATTTCATTAGCTCAGCTAATTTGAACATGTTTGCAATTTCCCGAAATATGGCATTGGTCTTGTTGCTTTGAAAAGCTTGGACATTGTTGTTCAACTTTAATAATCTAAGACTGCAAGGCCTGAGAATTATTGTGTCTGAATCTGCATCGAAAGATTGAAGGAAAGACTGCAAGACCTGAGAAATATTATGTTTGATTGAGGGACATAGTCTTTTCGTACTTGTAAAATATCACTAGCTTTCCTCATTCGGATAGGTTCACAATTTTGATGTCTGTTGTTGCTAAGCAACGTCTGTTTGATGTCATATCGGAGAATATGGAGTAGAAGGTGTTGCCTCGTGGATAAGGCGTCTTACTTCAAAATAGAAAATTGAGGTTTTGAGGCATTTTCGTGGTCGTTTAATTTCATTAAATCTGCTAATATGGACATGTTTGCAATTTCGCTAAATAAGGCATTGGTCTTGTTGCTTTGAAAAGCTTGGACATTGTTGTTCAACTTTAATAATCTAAGACTGCAAGGCCTGAGAATTATTGTGTCTGAATCTGCATCGAAAGATTGAAGGAAAGAGTATCTTTGTACTTGTTAAAAATCACTAGCTTTCCTCATTCGGACAGGTTCACAATTTTTATGTCTATGGTTGCATAGCAAAGTCTGTATAATGTCAAATAGTGCTGTATCACATAGACTGCGTGGCCTAATGGATAAGGCGTCTGACTTCGAATCAGAAGATTGAGGGTTCGAGTCCCTTCGTGTTTGTTTAATTTCATTAGCTCAGCTAATTTGAACATGTTTGCAATTTCCCGAAATATGGCATTGGTCTTGTTGCTTTGAAAAGCTTGGACATTGTTGTTCAACTTCAATAATCTAAGACTGCAAGACCTGAGAAATATTATGTCTGATTGAGGGACATAGTCTTTTCGTACTTGTAAAATATCACTAGCTTTCCTCATTCGGATAGGTTCACAATTTTGATGTCTGTTGTTGCTAAGCAACGTATGTTTGATGTCATATCGGAGAATATGGAGTAGAAGGTGTTGCCTCGTGGATAAGGCGTCTTACTTCAAAATAGAAAATTGAGGTTTTGAGGCATTTTCGTGGTTGTTTAATTTCATTAAATCTGCTAATATGGACATGTTTGCAATTTCCCGAAATAAGGCATTGGTCTTGTTTCTTTGAAAGGCTTGGACATTGTTATTCATCTTTAATAATCTAATATTGCAAGGCCTGAGAATTATTGAGTCTGATTCTGCATCGCAAGATTGAGGGAAAAGGTATCTTCTTACTTGTTAAATATCACTAGCTTTCCTCATTCGGATAGGTTCACAACTTTGATGTCTACTGTTGCATAGCAAAGTCTGTATGATGTCAAATAGCGCTGTATCACATAGACTGCGTGGCCTAATGGATAAGGCGTCTGACTTCGAATCAGAAGATTGAGGGTCCGAGTCCCTTCGTGGTTGTTTAATTTCATTAGCTCAGCTAATTTGAACATGTTTGCAATTTCCCGAAATAAGGCATTAGTCTTGTTGCTTTGAAAAGCTTGGACATTGTTGTTCAACTTCAATAATCTAAGACTGCAAGACCTGAGAAATATTATGTTTGATTGAGGGACATAGTCTTTTCGTACTTGTAAAATATCACTAGCTTTCCTCATTCGGATAGGTTCACAATTTTGATGTCTGTTGTTGCTAAGCAACGTCTGTTTGATGTCATATCGGAGAATATGGAGTAGAAGGTGTTGCCTCGTGGATAAGGCGTCTTACTTCAAAACAGAAAATTGAGGTTTTGAGGCATTTTCGTGGTCGTTTAATTTCATTAAATCTGCTAATATGGACATGTTTGCAATTTCGCTAAATAAGGCATTGGTCTTGTTGCTTTGAAAAGCTTGGACATTGTTGTTCAACTTTAATAATCTAAGACTGCAAGGCCTGAGAATTATTGTGTCTGAATCTGCATCGAAAGATTGAAGGAAAGAGTATCTTTGTACTTGTTAAAAATCACTAGCTTTCCTCATTCGGACAGGTTCACAATTTGTATGTCTATGGTTGCATAGCAAAGTCTGTATAATGTCAAATAGGGCTGTATCACATAGACTGCGTGGCCTAATGGATAAGGCGTCTGACTTCGAATCAGAAGATTGAGGTTTCGAGTCCCTTCGTGGTTGTTTAATTTCATTAGCTCAGCTAATTTGAACATGTTTGCAATTTCCCGAAATAAGGCATTAGTCTTGTTGCTTTGAAAAGCTTGGACATTGTTGTTCAACTTTAATCATCTAAGACTGCAAGGCCTGAGAATTATTGTGTCTGAATCTGCATCGAAAGATTGAAGGAAAGAGTATCTTTGTACTTGTTAAAAATCACTAGCTTTCCTCATTCGGACAGGTTCACAATTTTTATGTCTATGGTTGCATAGCAAAGTCTGTATAATGTCAAATAGGGCTGTATCACATAGACTGCGTGGCCTAATGGATAAGGCGTCTGACTTCGAATCAGAAGATTGAGGGTTCGAGTCCCTTCGTGGTTGTTTAATTTCATTAGCTCAGCTAATTTGAACATGTTTGCAATTTCCCGAAATATGTCATTGGTCTTGTTGCTTTGAAAAGCTTGGACATTGTTGTTCAACTTAAATAATCTAAGACTGCAAGACCTGAGAAATATTATGTCTGATTGAGGGACATAGTCTTTTCGTACTTGTAAAATATCACTAGCTTTCCTCATTCGGATAGGTTCACAATTTTGATGTCTGTTGTTGCTAAGCAACGTCTGTTTGATGTCATATCGGAGAATATGGAGTAGAAGGTGTTGCCTCGTGGATAAGGCGTCTTACTTCAAAATAGAAAATTGAGGTTTTGAGGCATTTTCGTGGTCGTTTAATTTCATTAAATCTGCTAATATGGACATGTTTGCAATTTCCCGAAATAAGGCATTGGTCTTGTTTCTTTGAAAGGCTTGGACATTGTTATTCATCTTTAATAATCTAATATTGCAAGGCCTGAGAATTATTGAGTCTGATTCTGCATCGCAAGATTGAGGGAAAAGGTATCTTCTTACTTGTTAAATATCACTAGCTTTCCTCATTCGGACAGGTTCACAACTTTGATGTCTACTGTTGCATAGCAAAGTCTGTATGATATCAAATAGGGTCGTTTAATTTCATTAGCTCAGCTAATTCGTACATGTTTGCAATTTCCCTAAATAAGGCATTGGTCTTGTTGCTTTGAAAAGCTTGGACATTGTTGTTCAACTTTAATAATCTAAGACTGCAAGACCTGAGAATTATTGTGTCTGAATCTGCATCGAAAGATTGAAGGAAAGAGTATCTTTGTACTTGTTAAAAATCACTAGCTTTCCTCATTCGGACAGGTTCACAATTTTTATGTCTATGGTTGCATAGCAAAGTCTGTATAATGTCAAATAGGGCTGTATCAGATAGATTGCGTTGTCTAATGGATAAGGCGTCTGACTTCGAATCAGAAGATTGAGGGTTAGAGTCCCTTCGTGGTTGTTTAATTTCATTAGCTCAGCTAATTTGAACATGTTTGCAATTTCCCGAAATATGGCATTGGTCTTGTTGCTTTGAAAAGCTTGGACATTGTTGTTCAACTTCAATAATCTAAGACTGCAAGACCTGAGAAATATTATGTCTGATTGAGATACATAGTCTTTTCGTACTTGTAAAATATCACTAGCTTTCCTCATTCGGATAGGTTCACAATTTTGATGTCTGTTGTTGCTAAGCAACGTCTGTTTGATGTCATATTGGAGAATATGGAGTAGAAGGTGTTGCCTCGTGGATAAGGCGTCTTTTTATTTATTTTTTTATTTTACCTTTATTTAGCCAGGCAAGAACAAATTCTTATTTTCAATGACGGCCTGGGAACAGTGGGTTAACTGCCTGTTCAGGGGCAGAACGACAGATTTGTACCTTGTCAGCTCGGGGGTTTGAACTCGCAACCTTCCGGTTACTAGTCCAACGCTCTAACCACTAGGCTACCCTGCCGCCCCTTACTTCAAAATATAAAATTGAGGTTTTGAGGCATTTCCGTGGTCGTTTAATTTCATTAAATCTGCTAATATGGACATGTTTGCAATTTCCCGAAATATGTCATTGGTCTTGTTGCTTTGAAAAGCTTGGACATTGTTGTTCAACTTAAATAATCTAAGACTGCAAGACCTGAGAAATATTATGTCTGATTGAGGGACATAGTCTTTTCGTACTTGTAAAATATCACTAGCTTTCCTCATTCGGATAGGTTCACAATTTTGATGTCTGTTGTTGCTAAGCAACGTCTGTTTGATGTCATATCGGAGAATATGGAGTAGAAGGTGTTGCCTCGTGGATAAGGCGTCTTACTTCAAAACAGAAAATTGAGGTTTTGAGGCATTTTCGTGGTCGTTTAATTTCATTAAATCTGCTAATATGGACATGTTTGCAATTTCGCTAAATAAGGCATTGGTCTTGTTGCTTTGAAAAGCTTGGACATTGTTATTCAACTTTAATAATCTAAGACTGCAAGGCCTGAGAATTATTGTGTCTGAATCTGCATCGAAAGATTGAAGGAAAGAGTATCTTTGTACTTGTTAAAAATCACTAGCTTTCCTCATTCGGACAGGTTCACAATTTGTATGTCTATGGTTGCATAGCAAAGTCTGTATAATGTCAAATAGGGCTGTATGACATAGACTGCGTGGCCTAATGGATAAGGCGTCTGACTTCGAATCAGAAGATTGAGGTTTCGAGTCCCTTCGTGGTTGTTTAATTTCATTAGCTCAGCTAATTTGAACATGTTTGCAATTTCCCGAAATAAGGCATTAGTCTTGTTGCTTTGAAAAGCTTGGACATTGTTGTTCAACTTCAATAATCTAAGACTGCAAGACCTGAGAAATATTATGTTTGATTGAGGGACATAGTCTTTTCGTACTTGTAAAATATCACTAGCTTTCCTCATTCGGATAGGTTCACAATTTTGATGTCTGTTGTTGCTAAGCAACGTCTGTTTGATGTCATATCGGAGAATATGGAGTAGAAGGTGTTGCCTCGTGGATAAGGCGTCTTACTTCAAAATAGAAAATTGAGGTTTTGAGGCATTTTCGTGGTCGTTTAATTTCATTAAATCTGCTAATATGGACATGTTTGCAATTTCGCTGAATAAGGCATTGGTCTTGTTGCTTTGAAAAGCTTGGACATTGTTGTTCAACTTTAATCATCTAAGACTGCAAGGCCTGAGAATTATTGTGTCTGAATCTGCATCGAAAGATTGAAGGAAAGAGTATCTTTGTACTTGTTAAAAATCACTAGCTTTCCTCATTCGGACAGGTTCACAATTTTTATGTCTATGGTTGCATAGCAAAGTCTGTATAATGTCAAATAGGGCTGTATCACATAGACTGCGTGGCCTAATGGATAAGGCGTCTGACCTCGAATCAGAAGATTGAGGGTTCGAGTCCCTTCGTGGTTGTTTAATTTCATTGGCTCAGCTAATTTGAACATGTTTGCAATTACCCGAAATATGTCATTGGTCTTGTTGCTTTGAAAAGCTTGGACATTGTTGTTCAACTTAAATAATCTAAGACTGCAAGACCTGAGAAATATTATGTCTGATTGAGGGACATAGTCTTTTCGTACTTGTAAAATATCACTAGCTTTCCTCATTCGGATAGGTTCACAATTTTGATGTCTGTTGTTGCTAAGCAACGTCTGTTTGATGTCATATCGTAGAATATGGAGTAGAAGGTGTTGCCTCGTGGATAAGGCGTCTTACTTCAAAACAGAAAATTGAGGTTTTGAGGCATTTTCGTGGTCGTTTAATTTCATTAAATCTGCTAATATGGACATGTTTGCAATTTCGCTAAATAAGGCATTGGTCTTGTTGCTTTGAAAAGCTTGGACATTGTTGTTCAACTTTAATAATCTAAGACTGCAAGGCCTGAGAATTATTGTGTCTGAATCTGCATCGAAAGATTGAAGGAAAGAGTATCTTTGTACTTGTTAAAAATCACTAGCTTTCCTCATTCGGACAGGTTCACAATTTTTATGTCTATGGTTGCATAGCAAAGTCTGTATAATGTCAAATAGTGCTGTATCACATAGACTGCGTGGCCTAATGGATATGGCGTCTGACTTCGAATCAGAAGATTGAGGGTTCGAGTCCCTTCGTGGTTGTTTAATTTCATTAGCTCAGCTAATTTGAACATGTTTGCAATTTCCCGAAATATGGCATTGGTCTTGTTGCTTTGAAAAGCTTGGACATTGTTGTTCAACTTCAATAATCTAAGACTGCAAGACCTGAGAAATATAATGTCTGATTGAGGGACATAGTCTTTTCGTACTTGTAAAATATCACTAGCTTTCCTCATTCGGATAGGTTCACAATTTTGATGTCTGTTGTTGCTAAGCAACGTCTGTTTGATGTCATATCGGAGAATATGGAGTAGAAGGTGTTGCCTCGTGGATAAGGCGTCTTACTTCAAAATAGAAAATTGAGGTTTTGAGGCATTTTCGTGGTTGTTTAATTTCATTAAATCTGCTAATATGGACATGTTTGCAATTTCCCGAAATAAGGCATTGGTCTTGTTTCTTTGAAAGGCTTGGACATTGTTATTCATCTTTAATAATCTAATATTGCAAGGCCTGAGAATTATTGTGTCTGATTCTGCATCGCAAGATTGAGGGAAAAGGTATCTTCTTACTTGTTAAATATCACTAGCTTTCCTCATTCGGATAGGTTCACAATTTTTATGTCTATGGTTGCATAGCAAAGTCTGTATAATGTCAAATAGCGCTGTATCACGTAGACTGCGTGGACTAATGGATAAGGCGTCTGACTTCGAATCAGAAGATTGAGGGTCCGAGTCCCTTCGTGGTTGTTTAATTTCATTAGCTCAGCTAATTTGAACATGTTTGCAATTTCCCGAAATATGGCATTGGTCTTGTTGCTTTGAAAAGCTTGGACATTGTTGTTCAACTTCAATAATCTAAGACTGCAAGACCTGAGAAATATAATGTCTGATTGAGGGACATAGTCTTTTCGTACTTGTAAAATATCACTAGCTTTCCTCATTCGGATAGGTTCACAATTTTGATGTCTGTTGTTGCTAAGCAACGTCTGTTTGATGTCATATCGGAGAATATGGAGTAGAAGGTGTTGCCTCGTGGATAAGGCGTCTTACTTCAAAATAGAAAATTGAGGTTTTGAGGCATTTTCGTGGTTGTTTAATTTCATTAAATCTGCTTATATGGACATGTTTGCAATTTCCCGAAATAAGGCATTGGTCTTGTTTCTTTGAAAGGCTTGGACATTGTTATTCATCTTTAATAATCTAATATTGCAAGGCCTGAGAATTATTGAGTCTGATTCTGCATCGCAAGATTGAGGGAAAAGGTATCTTCTTACTTGTTAAATATCACTAGCTTTCCTCATTCGGATAGGTTCACAACTTTGATGTCTACTGTTGCATAGCAAAGTCTGTATGATGTCAAATAGCGCTGTATCACGTAGACTGCGTGGACTAATGGATAAGGCGTCTGACTTCGAATCAGAAGATTGAGGGTCCGAGTCCCTTCGTGGTTGTTTAATTTCATTAGCTCAGCTAATTTGAACATGTTTGCAATTTGTGTCTGAATCTGCATCGAAAGATTGAAGGAAAGAGTATCCTTGTACTTGTTAAAAATCACTAGCTTTCCTCATTCGGACAGGTTCACAATTTTAATGTCTATGGTTGCATAGCAAAGTCTGTATAATGTCAAATAGTGCTGTATCTCATAGACTGCGTGGCCTAATGGATATGGCGTCTGACTTCGAATCAGAACATTGAGGGTTCGAGTCCCTTCGTGGTTGTTTAATTTCATTAGCTCAGCTAATTTGAACATGTTTGCAATTTCCCGAAATATGGCATTGGTCTTGTTGCTTTGAAAAGCTTGGACATTGTTGTTCAACTTCAATAATCTAAGACTGCAAGACCTGAGAAATATTATGTCTGATTGAGGGACATAGTCTTTTCGTACTTGTAAAATATCACTAGCTTTCCTCATTCGGATAGGTTCACAATTTTCATGTCTGTTGTTGCTAAGCAACGTCTGTTTGATGTCATATCGGAGAATATGGAGTAGAAGGTGTTGCCTCGTGGATAAGGCGTCTTACTTCAAAATAGAAAATTGAGGTTTTGAGGCATTTTCGTGGTTGTTTAATTTCATTAAATCTGCTAATTTATACATGTTTGCAATTTCCCGAAATAAGGCATTGGTCTTGTTTCTTTGAAAGGCTTGGACATTGTTATTCATCTTTAATAATCTAATATTGCAAGGCCTGAGAATTATTGAGTCTGATTCTGCATCGCAAGATTGAGGGAAAAGGTATCTTCTTACTTGTTAAATATCACTAGCTTTCCTCATTCGGATAGGTTCACAACTTTGATGTCTACTGTTGCATAGCAAAGTCTGTATGATGTCAAATAGCGCTGTATCACATAGACTGCGTGGCCTAATGGATAAGGCGTCTGACTTCGAATCAGAAGATTGAGGGTCCGAGTCCCTTCGTGGTTGTTTAATTTCATTAGCTCAGCTAATTTGAACATGTTTGCAATTTCCCGAAATATGTCATTGGTCTTGTTGCTTTGAAAAGCTTGGACATTGTTGTTCAACTTAAATAATCTAAGACTGCAAGACCTGAGAAATATTATGTCTGATTGAGGGACATAGTCTTTTCGTACTTGTAAAATATCACTAGCTTTCCTCATTCGGATAGGTTCACAATTTTGATGTCTGTTGTTGCTAAGCAACGTCTGTTTGATGTCATATCGGAGAATATGGAGTAGAAGGTGTTGCCTCGTGGATATGGCGTCTTACTTCAAAACAGAAAATTGAGGTTTTGAGGCATTTTCGTGGTCGTTTAATTTCATTAAATCTGCTAATATGGACATGTTTGCAATTTCGCTAAATAAGGCATTGGTCTTGTTGCTTTGAAAAGCTTGGACATTGTTGTTCAACTTTAATAATCTAAGACTGCAAGGCCTGAGAATTATTGTGTCTGAATCTGCATCGAAAGATTGAAGGAAAGAGTATCTTTGTACTTGTTAAAAATCACTAGCTTTCCTCATTCGGACAGGTTCACAATTTTTATGTCTATGGTTGCATAGCAAAGTCTGTATAATGTCAAATAGTGCTGTATCACATAGACTGCGTGGCCTAATGGATATGGCGTCTGACTTCGAATCAGAAGATTGAGGGTTCGAGTCCCTTCGTGGTTGTTTAATTTCATTAGCTCAGCTAATTTGAACATGTTTGCAATTTCCCGAAATATGGCATTGGTCTTGTTGCTTTGAAAAGCTTGGACATTGTTGTTCAACTTCAATAATCTAAGACTGCAAGACCTGAGAAATATAATGTCTGATTGAGGGACATAGTCTTTTCGTACTTGTAAAATATCACTAGCTTTCCTCATTCGGATAGGTTCACAATTTTGATGTCTGTTGTTGCTAAGCAACGTCTGTTTGATGTCATATCGGAGAATATGGAGTAGAAGGTGTTGCCTCGTGGATAAGGCGTCTTACTTCAAAATAGAAAATTGAGGTTTTGAGGCATTTTCGTGGTTGTTTAATTTCATTAAATCTGCTAATATGGACATGTTTGCAATTTCCCGAAATAAGGCATTGGTCTTGTTTCTTTGAAAGGCTTGGACATTGTTATTCATCTTTAATAATCTAATATTGCAAGGCCTGAGAATTATTGAGTCTGATTCTGCATCGCAAGATTGAGGGAAAAGGTATCTTCTTACTTGTTAAATATCACTAGCTTTCCTCATTCGGATAGGTTCACAACTTTGATGTCTACTGTTGCATAGCAAAGTCTGTATGATGTCAAATAGCGCTGTATCACGTAGACTGCGTGGACTAATGGATAAGGCGTCTGACTTCGAATCAGAAGATTGAGGGTCCGAGTCCCTTCGTGGTTGTTTAATTTCATTAGCTCAGCTAATTTGAACATGTTTGCAATTTGTGTCTGAATCTGCATCGAAAGATTGAAGGAAAGAGTATCCTTGTACTTGTTAAAAATCACTAGCTTTCCTCATTCGGACAGGTTCACAATTTTAATGTCTATGGTTGCATAGCAAAGTCTGTATAATGTCAAATAAGGCTGTATCACATAGACTGCGTGGCCTAATGGATAAGGCGTCTGACTTCGAATCAGAAGATTAAGGGTTCAAGTCCCTTCGTGGTTGATTAATTTCATTAGCTCAGCTAATTTGAACATGTTTGCAATTTCCCGAAATATGGCATTGGTCTTGTTGCTTTGAAAAGCTTGGACATTGTTGTTCAACTTCAATAATCTAAGACTGCAAGACCTGAGAAATATTATGTCTGATTGAGGGACATAGTCTTTTCGTACTTGTAAAATATCACTAGCTTTCCTCATTCGGATAGGTTCACAATTTTGATGTCTGTTGTTGCTAAGCAACGTCTGTTTGATGTCATATCGGAGAATATGGAGTAGAAGGTGTTGCCTCGTGGATAAGGCGTCTTACTTCAAAACAGAAAATTGAGGTTTTGAGGCATTTTCGTGGTCGTTTAATTTCATTAAATCTGCTAATATGGACATGTTTGCAATTTCGCTAAATAAGGCATTGGTCTTGTTGCTTTGAAAAGCTTGGACATTGTTATTCAACTTTAATAATCTAAGACTGCAAGGCCTGAGAATTATTGTGTCTGAATCTGCATCGAAAGATTGAAGGAAAGAGTATCTTTGTACTTGTTAAAAATCACTAGCTTTCCTCATTCGGACAGGTTCACAATTTGTATGTCTATGGTTGCATAGCAAAGTCTGTATAATGTCAAATAGGGCTGTATGACATAGACTGCGTGGCCTAATGGATAAGGCGTCTGACTTCGAATCAGAAGATTGAGGTTTCGAGTCCCTTCGTGGTTGTTTAATTTCATTAGCTCAGCTAATTTGAACATGTTTGCAATTTCCCGAAATAAGGCATTAGTCTTGTTGCTTTGAAAAGCTTGGACATTGTTGTTCAACTTCAATAATCTAAGACTGCAAGACCTGAGAAATATTATGTTTGATTGAGGGACATAGTCTTTTCGTACTTGTAAAATATCACTAGCTTTCCTCATTCGGATAGGTTCACAATTTTGATGTCTGTTGTTGCTAAGCAACGTCTGTTTGATGTCATATCGGAGAATATGGAGTAGAAGGTGTTGCCTCATGGATAAGGCGTCTTACTTCAAAATAGAAAATTGAGGTTTTGAGGCATTTTCGTGGTCGTTTAATTTCATTAAATCTGCTAATATGGACATGTTTGCAATTTCCCGAAATAAGGCATTGGTCTTGTTTCTTTGAAAGGCTTGGACATTGTTATTCATCTTTAATAATCTAATATTGCAAGGCCTGAGAATTATTGAGTCTGATTCTGCATCGCAAATTTGAGGGAAAAGGTATCTTCTTACTTGTTAAATATCACTAGCTTTCCTCATTCGGACAGGTTCACAACTTTGATGTCTACTGTTGTATAGCAAAGTCTGTATGATATCAAATAGGGTCGTTTAATTTCATTAGCTCAGCTAATTCGTACATGTTTGCAATTTCCCTAAATAAGGCATTGGTCTTGTTGCTTTGAAAAGCTTGGACATTGTTGTTCAACTTTAATAATCTAAGACTGCAAGACCTGAGAATTATTGTGTCTGAATCTGCATCGAAAGATTGAAGGAAAGAGTATCTTTGTACTTGTTAAAAATCACTAGCTTTCCTCATTCGGACAGGTTCACAATTTTTATGTCTATGGTTGCATAGCAAAGTCTGTATAATGTCAAATAGGGCTGTATCACATAGACTGCGTGGCCTAATGGATAAGGCGTCTGACTTCGAATCAGAAGATTGAGGGTTCGAGTCACTTTGTGGTTGTTTAATTTCATTAGCTCAGCTAATTTGAACATGTTTGCAATTTCCCGAAATAAGGCATTGGTCTTGTTGCTTTGAAAAGCTTGGACATTGGACACTTCAATAATCTAAGACTGCAAGACCTGAGAAATATTATGTCTGATTGAGGGACATAGTATTTTCGTACTTGTAAAATATCACTAGCTTTCCTCATTCGGATAGGTTCACAATTTTGATGTCTGTTGTTGCTAAACAACGTCTGTTTGATGTCATATCGGAGAATATGGAGTAGAAGGTGTTGCCTCGTGGATAAGGCGTCTTACTTCGAAACAGAAAATTGAGGTTTTGAGGCATTTTCGTGGTCGTTTAATTTCATTAAATCTGCTAATATGGACATGTTTGCAATTTCCCGAAATAAGGCATTGGTCTTGTTTCTTTGAAAGGCTTGGACATTGTTATTCATCTTTAATAATCTAATATTGCAAGGCCTGAGAATTATTGAGTCTGATTCTGCATCGCAAGATTGAGGGAAAAGGTATCCTCTTACTTGTTAAATATCACTAGCTTTCCTCATTCGGACAGGTTCACAACTTTGATGTCTACTGTTGCATAGCAAAGTCTGTATAATGTCAAATAGGGCTGTATCACATAGACTGCGTGGCCTAATGGATAAGGCGTCTGACTTCGAATCAGAAGATTGAGGGTTCAAGTCCCTTCGTGGTTGTTTAATTTCATTAGCTCAGCTAATTTGAACATGTTTGCAATTTCCCGAAATATGCTTTCCTCATTCGGATAGGTTCACAATTTTGATGTCTGTTGTTGCTAAACAACGTCTGTTTGATGTCATATCGGAGAATATGGAGTAGAAGGTGTTGCCTCGTGGATAAGGCGTCTTACTTCGAAACAGAAAATTGAGGTTTTGAGGCATTTTCGTGGTCGTTTAATTTCATTAAATCTGCTAATATGGACATGTTTGCAATTTCCCGAAATAAGGCATTGGTCTTGTTTCTTTGAAAGGCTTGGACATTGTTATTCATCTTTAATAATCTAATATTGCAAGGCCTGAGAATTATTGAGTCTGATTCTGCATCGCAAGATTGAGGGAAAAGGTATCCTCTTACTTGTTAAATATCACTAGCTTTCCTCATTCGGACAGGTTCACAACTTTGATGTCTACTGTTGCATAGCAAAGTCTGTATAATGTCAAATAAGGCTGTATCACATAGACTGCGTGGCCTAATGGATAAGGCGTCTGACTTCGAATCAGAAGATTAAGGGTTCAAGTCCCTTCGTGGTTGATTAATTTCATTAGCTCAGCTAATTTGAACATGTTTGCAATTTCCCGAAATATGGCATTGGTCTTGTTGCTTTGAAAAGCTTGGACATTGTTGTTCAACTTCAATAATCTAAGACTGCAAGACCTGAGAAATATTATGTCTGATTGAGGGACATAGTCTTTTCGTACTTGTAAAATATCACTAGCTTTCCTCATTCGGATAGGTTCACAATTTTGATGTCTGTTGTTGCTAAGCAACGTCTGTTTGATGTCATATCGGAGAATATGGAGTAGAAGGTGTTGCCTCGTGGATAAGGCGTCTTACTTCAAAATAGAAAATTGAGGTTTTGAGGCATTTCCGTGGTCGTTTAATTTCATTAAATCTGCTAATATGGACATGTTTGCAATTTCCCGAAATATGTCATTGGTCTTGTTGCTTTGAAAAGCTTGGACATTGTTGTTCAACTTCAATAATCTAAGACTGCAAGACCTGAGAAATATTATGTCTGATTGAGGGACATAGTCTTTTCGTACTTGTAAAATATCACTAGCTTTCCTCATTCGGATAGGTTCACAATTTTGATGTCTGTTGTTGCTAAGCAACGTCTGTTTGATGTCATATCGGAGAATATGGAGTAGAAGGTGTTGCCTCGTGGATAAGGCGTCTTACTTCAAAACAGAAAATTGAGGTTTTGAGGCATTTTCGTGGTCGTTTAATTTCATTAAATCTGCTAATATGGACATGTTTGCAATTTCGCTAAATAAGGCATTGGTCTTGTTGCTTTGAAAAGCTTGGACATTGTTATTCAACTTTAATAATCTAAGACTGCAAGGCCTGAGAATTATTGTGTCTGAATCTGCATCGAAAGATTGAAGGAAAGAGTATCTTTGTACTTGTTAAAAATCACTAGCTTTCCTCATTCGGACAGGTTCACAATTTGTATGTCTATGGTTGCATAGCAAAGTCTGTATAATGTCAAATAGGGCTGTATGACATAGACTGCGTGGCCTAATGGATAAGGCGTCTGACTTCGAATCAGAAGATTGAGGTTTCGAGTCCCTTCGTGGTTGTTTAATTTCATTAGCTCAGCTAATTTGAACATGTTTGCAATTTCCCGAAATAAGGCATTAGTCTTGTTGCTTTGAAAAGCTTGGACATTGTTGTTCAACTTCAATAATCTAAGACTGCAAGACCTGAGAAATATTATGTTTGATTGAGGGACATAGTCTTTTCGTACTTGTAAAATATCACTAGCTTTCCTCATTCGGATAGGTTCACAATTTTGATGTCTGTTGTTGCTAAGCAACGTCTGTTTGATGTCATATCGGAGAATATGGAGTAGAAGGTGTTGCCTCATGGATAAGGCGTCTTACTTCAAAATAGAAAATTGAGGTTTTGAGGCATTTTCGTGGTCGTTTAATTTCATTAAATCTGCTAATATGGACATGTTTGCAATTTCCCGAAATAAGGCATTGGTCTTGTTTCTTTGAAAGGCTTGGACATTGTTATTCATCTTTAATAATCTAA
Source organism: Oncorhynchus clarkii lewisi (assembly GCF_045791955.1). NCBI lineage: Eukaryota > Metazoa > Chordata > Actinopteri > Salmoniformes > Salmonidae > Oncorhynchus > Oncorhynchus clarkii. The sequence continues at coordinate 93,496 of NW_027261057.1, forward strand.
TATTGCAAGGCCTGAGAATTATTGAGTCTGATTCTGCATCGCAAATTTGAGGGAAAAGGTATCTTCTTACTTGTTAAATATCACTAGCTTTCCTCATTCGGACAGGTTCACAACTTTGATGTCTACTGTTGTATAGCAAAGTCTGTATGATATCAAATAGGGTCGTTTAATTTCATTAGCTCAGCTAATTCGTACATGTTTGCAATTTCCCTAAATAAGGCATTGGTCTTGTTGCTTTGAAAAGCTTGGACATTGTTGTTCAACTTTAATAATCTAAGACTGCAAGACCTGAGAATTATTGTGTCTGAATCTGCATCGAAAGATTGAAGGAAAGAGTATCTTTGTACTTGTTAAAAATCACTAGCTTTCCTCATTCGGACAGGTTCACAATTTTTATGTCTATGGTTGCATAGCAAAGTCTGTATAATGTCAAATAGGGCTGTATCACATAGACTGCGTGGCCTAATGGATAAGGCGTCTGACTTCGAATCAGAAGATTGAGGGTTCGAGTCACTTTGTGGTTGTTTAATTTCATTAGCTCAGCTAATTTGAACATGTTTGCAATTTCCCGAAATAAGGCATTGGTCTTGTTGCTTTGAAAAGCTTGGACATTGGACACTTCAATAATCTAAGACTGCAAGACCTGAGAAATATTATGTCTGATTGAGGGACATAGTATTTTCGTACTTGTAAAATATCACTAGCTTTCCTCATTCGGATAGGTTCACAATTTTGATGTCTGTTGTTGCTAAACAACGTCTGTTTGATGTCATATCGGAGAATATGGAGTAGAAGGTGTTGCCTCGTGGATAAGGCGTCTTACTTCGAAACAGAAAATTGAGGTTTTGAGGCATTTTCGTGGTCGTTTAATTTCATTAAATCTGCTAATATGGACATGTTTGCAATTTCCCGAAATAAGGCATTGGTCTTGTTTCTTTGAAAGGCTTGGACATTGTTATTCATCTTTAATAATCTAATATTGCAAGGCCTGAGAATTATTGAGTCTGATTCTGCATCGCAAGATTGAGGGAAAAGGTATCCTCTTACTTGTTAAATATCACTAGCTTTCCTCATTCGGACAGGTTCACAACTTTGATGTCTACTGTTGCATAGCAAAGTCTGTATAATGTCAAATAAGGCTGTATCACATAGACTGCGTGGCCTAATGGATAAGGCGTCTGACTTCGAATCAGAAGATTGAGGTTTCGAGTCCCTTCGTGGTTGTTTAATTTCATTAGCTCAGCTAATTTGAACATGTTTGCAATTTCCCGAAATATGCTTTCCTCATTCGGATAGGTTCACAATTTTGATGTCTGTTGTTGCTAAACAACGTCTGTTTGATGTCATATCGGAGAATATGGAGTAGAAGGTGTTGCCTCGTGGATAAGGCGTCTTACTTCGAAACAGAAAATTGAGGTTTTGAGGCATTTTCGTGGTCGTTTAATTTCATTAAATCTGCTAATATGGACATGTTTGCAATTTCCCGAAATAAGGCATTGGTCTTGTTTCTTTGAAAGGCTTGGACATTGTTATTCATCTTTAATAATCTAATATTGCAAGGCCTGAGAATTATTGAGTCTGATTCTGCATCGCAAGATTGAGGGAAAAGGTATCCTCTTACTTGTTAAATATCACTAGCTTTCCTCATTCGGACAGGTTCACAACTTTGATGTCTACTGTTGCATAGCAAAGTCTGTATAATGTCAAATAAGGCTGTATCACATAGACTGCGTGGCCTAATGGATAAGGCGTCTGACTTCGAATCAGAAGATTAAGGGTTCAAGTCCCTTCGTGGTTGATTAATTTCATTAGCTCAGCTAATTTGAACATGTTTGCAATTTCCCGAAATATGGCATTGGTCTTGTTGCTTTGAAAAGCTTGGACATTGTTGTTCAACTTCAATAATCTAAGACTGCAAGACCTGAGAAATATTATGTCTGATTGAGGGACATAGTCTTTTCGTACTTGTAAAATATCACTAGCTTTCCTCATTCGGATAGGTTCACAATTTTGATGTCTGTTGTTGCTAAGCAACGTCTGTTTGATGTCATATCGGAGAATATGGAGTAGAAGGTGTTGCCTCGTGGATAAGGCGTCTTACTTCAAAATAGAAAATTGAGGTTTTGAGGCATTTCCGTGGTCGTTTAATTTCATTAAATCTGCTAATATGGACATGTTTGCAATTTCCCGAAATATGTCATTGGTCTTGTTGCTTTGAAAAGCTTGGACATTGTTGTTCAACTTCAATAATCTAAGACTGCAAGACCTGAGAAATATTATGTCTGATTGAGGGACATAGTCTTTTCGTACTTGTAAAATATCACTAGCTTTCCTCATTCGGATAGGTTCACAATTTTGATGTCTGTTGTTGCTAAGCAACGTCTGTTTGATGTCATATCGGAGAATATGGAGTAGAAGGTGTTGCCTCGTGGATAAGGCGTCTTACTTCAAAACAGAAAATTGAGGTTTTGAGGCATTTTCGTGGTCGTTTAATTTCATTAAATCTGCTAATATGGACATGTTTGCAATTTCGCTAAATAAGGCATTGGTCTTGTTGCTTTGAAAAGCTTGGACATTGTTATTCAACTTTAATAATCTAAGACTGCAAGGCCTGAGAATTATTGTGTCTGAATCTGCATCGAAAGATTGAAGGAAAGAGTATCTTTGTACTTGTTAAAAATCACTAGCTTTCCTCATTCGGACAGGTTCACAATTTGTATGTCTATGGTTGCATAGCAAAGTCTGTATAATGTCAAATAGGGCTGTATGACATAGACTGCGTGGCCTAATGGATAAGGCGTCTGACTTCGAATCAGAAGATTGAGGTTTCGAGTCCCTTCGTGGTTGTTTAATTTCATTAGCTCAGCTAATTTGAACATGTTTGCAATTTCCCGAAATAAGGCATTAGTCTTGTTGCTTTGAAAAGCTTGGACATTGTTGTTCAACTTCAATAATCTAAGACTGCAAGACCTGAGAAATATTATGTTTGATTGAGGGACATAGTCTTTTCGTACTTGTAAAATATCACTAGCTTTCCTCATTCGGATAGGTTCACAATTTTGATGTCTGTTGTTGCTAAGCAACGTCTGTTTGATGTCATATCGGAGAATATGGAGTAGAAGGTGTTGCCTCATGGATAAGGCGTCTTACTTCAAAATAGAAAATTGAGGTTTTGAGGCATTTTCGTGGTCGTTTAATTTCATTAAATCTGCTAATATGGACATGTTTGCAATTTCCCGAAATAAGGCATTGGTCTTGTTTCTTTGAAAGGCTTGGACATTGTTATTCATCTTTAATAATCTAATATTGCAAGGCCTGAGAATTATTGAGTCTGATTCTGCATCGCAAATTTGAGGGAAAAGGTATCTTCTTACTTGTTAAATATCACTAGCTTTCCTCATTCGGACAGGTTCACAACTTTGATGTCTACTGTTGTATAGCAAAGTCTGTATGATATCAAATAGGGTCGTTTAATTTCATTAGCTCAGCTAATTCGTACATGTTTGCAATTTCCCTAAATAAGGCATTGGTCTTGTTGCTTTGAAAAGCTTGGACATTGTTGTTCAACTTTAATAATCTAAGACTGCAAGACCTGAGAATTATTGTGTCTGAATCTGCATCGAAAGATTGAAGGAAAGAGTATCTTTGTACTTGTTAAAAATCACTAGCTTTCCTCATTCGGACAGGTTCACAATTTTTATGTCTATGGTTGCATAGCAAAGTCTGTATAATGTCAAATAGGGCTGTATCACATAGACTGCGTGGCCTAATGGATAAGGCGTCTGACTTCGAATCAGAAGATTGAGGGTTCGAGTCACTTTGTGGTTGTTTAATTTCATTAGCTCAGCTAATTTGAACATGTTTGCAATTTCCCGAAATAAGGCATTGGTCTTGTTGCTTTGAAAAGCTTGGACATTGGACACTTCAATAATCTAAGACTGCAAGACCTGAGAAATATTATGTCTGATTGAGGGACATAGTATTTTCGTACTTGTAAAATATCACTAGCTTTCCTCATTCGGATAGGTTCACAATTTTGATGTCTGTTGTTGCTAAACAACGTCTGTTTGATGTCATATCGGAGAATATGGAGTAGAAGGTGTTGCCTCGTGGATAAGGCGTCTTACTTCGAAACAGAAAATTGAGGTTTTGAGGCATTTTCGTGGTCGTTTAATTTCATTAAATCTGCTAATATGGACATGTTTGCAATTTCCCGAAATAAGGCATTGGTCTTGTTTCTTTGAAAGGCTTGGACATTGTTATTCATCTTTAATAATCTAATATTGCAAGGCCTGAGAATTATTGAGTCTGATTCTGCATCGCAAGATTGAGGGAAAAGGTATCCTCTTACTTGTTAAATATCACTAGCTTTCCTCATTCGGACAGGTTCACAACTTTGATGTCTACTGTTGCATAGCAAAGTCTGTATAATGTCAAATAAGGCTGTATCACATAGACTGCGTGGCCTAATGGATAAGGCGTCTGACTTCGAATCAGAAGATTGAGGTTTCGAGTCCCTTCGTGGTTGTTTAATTTCATTAGCTCAGCTAATTTGAACATGTTTGCAATTTCCCGAAATATGCTTTCCTCATTCGGATAGGTTCACAATTTTGATGTCTGTTGTTGCTAAACAACGTCTGTTTGATGTCATATCGGAGAATATGGAGTAGAAGGTGTTGCCTCGTGGATAAGGCGTCTTACTTCGAAACAGAAAATTGAGGTTTTGAGGCATTTTCGTGGTCGTTTAATTTCATTAAATCTGCTAATATGGACATGTTTGCAATTTCCCGAAATAAGGCATTGGTCTTGTTTCTTTGAAAGGCTTGGACATTGTTATTCATCTTTAATAATCTAATATTGCAAGGCCTGAGAATTATTGAGTCTGATTCTGCATCGCAAGATTGAGGGAAAAGGTATCCTCTTACTTGTTAAATATCACTAGCTTTCCTCATTCGGACAGGTTCACAACTTTGATGTCTACTGTTGCATAGCAAAGTCTGTATAATGTCAAATAAGGCTGTATCACATAGACTGCGTGGCCTAATGGATAAGGCGTCTGACTTCGAATCAGAAGATTAAGGGTTCAAGTCCCTTCGTGGTTGATTAATTTCATTAGCTCAGCTAATTTGAACATGTTTGCAATTTCCCGAAATATGGCATTGGTCTTGTTGCTTTGAAAAGCTTGGACATTGTTGTTCAACTTCAATAATCTAAGACTGCAAGACCTGAGAAATATTATGTCTGATTGAGGGACATAGTCTTTTCGTACTTGTAAAATATCACTAGCTTTCCTCATTCGGATAGGTTCACAATTTTGATGTCTGTTGTTGCTAAGCAACGTCTGTTTGATGTCATATCGGAGAATATGGAGTAGAAGGTGTTGCCTCGTGGATAAGGCGTCTTACTTCAAAATAGAAAATTGAGGTTTTGAGGCATTTCCGTGGTCGTTTAATTTCATTAAATCTGCTAATATGGACATGTTTGCAATTTCCCGAAATATGTCATTGGTCTTGTTGCTTTGAAAAGCTTGGACATTGTTGTTCAACTTCAATAATCTAAGACTGCAAGACCTGAGAAATATTATGTCTGATTGAGGGACATAGTCTTTTCGTACTTGTAAAATATCACTAGCTTTCCTCATTCGGATAGGTTCACAATTTTGATGTCTGTTGTTGCTAAGCAACGTCTGTTTGATGTCATATCGGAGAATATGGAGTAGAAGGTGTTGCCTCGTGGATAAGGCGTCTTACTTCAAAACAGAAAATTGAGGTTTTGAGGCATTTTCGTGGTCGTTTAATTTCATTAAATCTGCTAATATGGACATGTTTGCAATTTCGCTAAATAAGGCATTGGTCTTGTTGCTTTGAAAAGCTTGGACATTGTTATTCAACTTTAATAATCTAAGACTGCAAGGCCTGAGAATTATTGTGTCTGAATCTGCATCGAAAGATTGAAGGAAAGAGTATCTTTGTACTTGTTAAAAATCACTAGCTTTCCTCATTCGGACAGGTTCACAATTTGTATGTCTATGGTTGCATAGCAAAGTCTGTATAATGTCAAATAGGGCTGTATGACATAGACTGCGTGGCCTAATGGATAAGGCGTCTGACTTCGAATCAGAAGATTGAGGTTTCGAGTCCCTTCGTGGTTGTTTAATTTCATTAGCTCAGCTAATTTGAACATGTTTGCAATTTCCCGAAATAAGGCATTAGTCTTGTTGCTTTGAAAAGCTTGGACATTGTTGTTCAACTTCAATAATCTAAGACTGCAAGACCTGAGAAATATTATGTTTGATTGAGGGACATAGTCTTTTCGTACTTGTAAAATATCACTAGCTTTCCTCATTCGGATAGGTTCACAATTTTGATGTCTGTTGTTGCTAAGCAACGTCTGTTTGATGTCATATCGGAGAATATGGAGTAGAAGGTGTTGCCTCGTGGATAAGGCGTCTTACTTCAAAATAGAAAATTGAGGTTTTGAGGCATTTTCGTGGTCGTTTAATTTCATTAAATCTGCTAATATGGACATGTTTGCAATTTCGCTGAATAAGGCATTGGTCTTGTTGCTTTGAAAAGCTTGGACATTGTTGTTCAACTTTAATCATCTAAGACTGCAAGGCCTGAGAATTATTGTGTCTGAATCTGCATCGAAAGATTGAAGGAAAGAGTATCTTTGTACTTGTTAAAAATCACTAGCTTTCCTCATTCGGACAGGTTCACAATTTTTATGTCTATGGTTGCATAGCAAAGTCTGTATAATGTCAAATAGGGCTGTATCACATAGACTGCGTGGCCTAATGGATAAGGCGTCTGACCTCGAATCAGAAGATTGAGGGTTCGAGTCCCTTCGTGGTTGTTTAATTTCATTGGCTCAGCTAATTTGAACATGTTTGCAATTACCCGAAATATGTCATTGGTCTTGTTGCTTTGAAAAGCTTGGACATTGTTGTTCAACTTAAATAATCTAAGACTGCAAGACCTGAGAAATATTATGTCTGATTGAGGGACATAGTCTTTTCGTACTTGTAAAATATCACTAGCTTTCCTCATTCGGATAGGTTCACAATTTTGATGTCTGTTGTTGCTAAGCAACGTCTGTTTGATGTCATATCGTAGAATATGGAGTAGAAGGTGTTGCCTCGTGGATAAGGCGTCTTACTTCAAAACAGAAAATTGAGGTTTTGAGGCATTTTCGTGGTCGTTTAATTTCATTAAATCTGCTAATATGGACATGTTTGCAATTTCGCTAAATAAGGCATTGGTCTTGTTGCTTTGAAAAGCTTGGACATTGTTGTTCAACTTTAATAATCTAAGACTGCAAGGCCTGAGAATTATTGTGTCTGAATCTGCATCGAAAGATTGAAGGAAAGAGTATCTTTGTACTTGTTAAAAATCACTAGCTTTCCTCATTCGGACAGGTTCACAATTTTTATGTCTATGGTTGCATAGCAAAGTCTGTATAATGTCAAATAGTGCTGTATCACATAGACTGCGTGGCCTAATGGATATGGCGTCTGACTTCGAATCAGAAGATTGAGGGTTCGAGTCCCTTCGTGGTTGTTTAATTTCATTAGCTCAGCTAATTTGAACATGTTTGCAATTTCCCGAAATATGGCATTGGTCTTGTTGCTTTGAAAAGCTTGGACATTGTTGTTCAACTTCAATAATCTAAGACTGCAAGACCTGAGAAATATAATGTCTGATTGAGGGACATAGTCTTTTCGTACTTGTAAAATATCACTAGCTTTCCTCATTCGGATAGGTTCACAATTTTGATGTCTGTTGTTGCTAAGCAACGTCTGTTTGATGTCATATCGGAGAATATGGAGTAGAAGGTGTTGCCTCGTGGATAAGGCGTCTTACTTCAAAATAGAAAATTGAGGTTTTGAGGCATTTTCGTGGTTGTTTAATTTCATTAAATCTGCTAATATGGACATGTTTGCAATTTCCCGAAATAAGGCATTGGTCTTGTTTCTTTGAAAGGCTTGGACATTGTTATTCATCTTTAATAATCTAATATTGCAAGGCCTGAGAATTATTGTGTCTGATTCTGCATCGCAAGATTGAGGGAAAAGGTATCTTCTTACTTGTTAAATATCACTAGCTTTCCTCATTCGGATAGGTTCACAATTTTTATGTCTATGGTTGCATAGCAAAGTCTGTATAATGTCAAATAGCGCTGTATCACGTAGACTGCGTGGACTAATGGATAAGGCGTCTGACTTCGAATCAGAAGATTGAGGGTCCGAGTCCCTTCGTGGTTGTTTAATTTCATTAGCTCAGCTAATTTGAACATGTTTGCAATTTCCCGAAATATGGCATTGGTCTTGTTGCTTTGAAAAGCTTGGACATTGTTGTTCAACTTCAATAATCTAAGACTGCAAGACCTGAGAAATATAATGTCTGATTGAGGGACATAGTCTTTTCGTACTTGTAAAATATCACTAGCTTTCCTCATTCGGATAGGTTCACAATTTTGATGTCTGTTGTTGCTAAGCAACGTCTGTTTGATGTCATATCGGAGAATATGGAGTAGAAGGTGTTGCCTCGTGGATAAGGCGTCTTACTTCAAAATAGAAAATTGAGGTTTTGAGGCATTTTCGTGGTTGTTTAATTTCATTAAATCTGCTTATATGGACATGTTTGCAATTTCCCGAAATAAGGCATTGGTCTTGTTTCTTTGAAAGGCTTGGACATTGTTATTCATCTTTAATAATCTAATATTGCAAGGCCTGAGAATTATTGAGTCTGATTCTGCATCGCAAGATTGAGGGAAAAGGTATCTTCTTACTTGTTAAATATCACTAGCTTTCCTCATTCGGATAGGTTCACAACTTTGATGTCTACTGTTGCATAGCAAAGTCTGTATGATGTCAAATAGCGCTGTATCACGTAGACTGCGTGGACTAATGGATAAGGCGTCTGACTTCGAATCAGAAGATTGAGGGTCCGAGTCCCTTCGTGGTTGTTTAATTTCATTAGCTCAGCTAATTTGAACATGTTTGCAATTTGTGTCTGAATCTGCATCGAAAGATTGAAGGAAAGAGTATCCTTGTACTTGTTAAAAATCACTAGCTTTCCTCATTCGGACAGGTTCACAATTTTAATGTCTATGGTTGCATAGCAAAGTCTGTATAATGTCAAATAGTGCTGTATCTCATAGACTGCGTGGCCTAATGGATATGGCGTCTGACTTCGAATCAGAACATTGAGGGTTCGAGTCCCTTCGTGGTTGTTTAATTTCATTAGCTCAGCTAATTTGAACATGTTTGCAATTTCCCGAAATATGGCATTGGTCTTGTTGCTTTGAAAAGCTTGGACATTGTTGTTCAACTTCAATAATCTAAGACTGCAAGACCTGAGAAATATTATGTCTGATTGAGGGACATAGTCTTTTCGTACTTGTAAAATATCACTAGCTTTCCTCATTCGGATAGGTTCACAATTTTCATGTCTGTTGTTGCTAAGCAACGTCTGTTTGATGTCATATCGGAGAATATGGAGTAGAAGGTGTTGCCTCGTGGATAAGGCGTCTTACTTCAAAATAGAAAATTGAGGTTTTGAGGCATTTTCGTGGTTGTTTAATTTCATTAAATCTGCTAATTTATACATGTTTGCAATTTCCCGAAATAAGGCATTGGTCTTGTTTCTTTGAAAGGCTTGGACATTGTTATTCATCTTTAATAATCTAATATTGCAAGGCCTGAGAATTATTGAGTCTGATTCTGCATCGCAAGATTGAGGGAAAAGGTATCTTCTTACTTGTTAAATATCACTAGCTTTCCTCATTCGGATAGGTTCACAACTTTGATGTCTACTGTTGCATAGCAAAGTCTGTATGATGTCAAATAGCGCTGTATCACATAGACTGCGTGGCCTAATGGATAAGGCGTCTGACTTCGAATCAGAAGATTGAGGGTCCGAGTCCCTTCGTGGTTGTTTAATTTCATTAGCTCAGCTAATTTGAACATGTTTGCAATTTCCCGAAATATGTCATTGGTCTTGTTGCTTTGAAAAGCTTGGACATTGTTGTTCAACTTAAATAATCTAAGACTGCAAGACCTGAGAAATATTATGTCTGATTGAGGGACATAGTCTTTTCGTACTTGTAAAATATCACTAGCTTTCCTCATTCGGATAGGTTCACAATTTTGATGTCTGTTGTTGCTAAGCAACGTCTGTTTGATGTCATATCGGAGAATATGGAGTAGAAGGTGTTGCCTCGTGGATAAGGCGTCTTACTTCAAAACAGAAAATTGAGGTTTTGAGGCATTTTCGTGGTCGTTTAATTTCATTAAATCTGCTAATATGGACATGTTTGCAATTTCGCTAAATAAGGCATTGGTCTTGTTGCTTTGAAAAGCTTGGACATTGTTGTTCAACTTTAATAATCTAAGACTGCAAGGCCTGAGAATTATTGTGTCTGAATCTGCATCGAAAGATTGAAGGAAAGAGTATCTTTGTACTTGTTAAAAATCACTAGCTTTCCTCATTCGGACAGGTTCACAATTTTTATGTCTATGGTTGCATAGCAAAGTCTGTATAATGTCAAATAGTGCTGTATCACATAGACTGCGTGGCCTAATGGATATGGCGTCTGACTTCGAATCAGAAGATTGAGGGTTCGAGTCCCTTCGTGGTTGTTTAATTTCATTAGCTCAGCTAATTTGAACATGTTTGCAATTTCCCGAAATATGGCATTGGTCTTGTTGCTTTGAAAAGCTTGGACATTGTTGTTCAACTTCAATAATCTAAGACTGCAAGACCTGAGAAATATAATGTCTGATTGAGGGACATAGTCTTTTCGTACTTGTAAAATATCACTAGCTTTCCTCATTCGGATAGGTTCACAATTTTGATGTCTGTTGTTGCTAAGCAACGTCTGTTTGATGTCATATCGGAGAATATGGAGTAGAAGGTGTTGCCTCGTGGATAAGGCGTCTTACTTCAAAATAGAAAATTGAGGTTTTGAGGCATTTTCGTGGTTGTTTAATTTCATTAAATCTGCTAATATGGACATGTTTGCAATTTCCCGAAATAAGGCATTGGTCTTGTTTCTTTGAAAGGCTTGGACATTGTTATTCATCTTTAATAATCTAATATTGCAAGGCCTGAGAATTATTGAGTCTGATTCTGCATCGCAAGATTGAGGGAAAAGGTATCTTCTTACTTGTTAAATATCACTAGCTTTCCTCATTCGGATAGGTTCACAACTTTGATGTCTACTGTTGCATAGCAAAGTCTGTATGATGTCAAATAGCGCTGTATCACGTAGACTGCGTGGACTAATGGATAAGGCGTCTGACTTCGAATCAGAAGATTGAGGGTCCGAGTCCCTTCGTGGTTGTTTAATTTCATTAGCTCAGCTAATTTGAACATGTTTGCAATTTGTGTCTGAATCTGCATCGAAAGATTGAAGGAAAGAGTATCCTTGTACTTGTTAAAAATCACTAGCTTTCCTCATTCGGACAGGTTCACAATTTTAATGTCTATGGTTGCATAGCAAAGTCTGTATAATGTCAAATAGTGCTGTATCACATAGACTGCGTGGCCTAATGGATATGGCGTCTGACTTCGAATCAGAACATTGAGGGTTCGAGTCCCTTCGTGGTTGTTTAATTTCATTAGCTCAGCTAATTTGAACATGTTTGCAATTTCCCGAAATATGGCATTGGTCTTGTTGCTTTGAAAAGCTTGGACATTGTTGTTCAACTTCAATAATCTAAGACTGCAAGACCTGAGAAATATTATGTCTGATTGAGGGACATAGTCTTTTCGTACTTGTAAAATATCACTAGCTTTCCTCATTCGGATAGGTTCACAATTTTCATGTCTGTTGTTGCTAAGCAACGTCTGTTTGATGTCATATCGGAGAATATGGAGTAGAAGGTGTTGCCTCGTGGATAAGGCGTCTTACTTCAAAATAGAAAATTGAGGTTTTGAGGCATTTTCGTGGTTGTTTAATTTCATTAAATCTGCTAATATGGACATGTTTGCAATTTCCCGAAATAAGGCATTGGTCTTGTTTCTTTGAAAGGCTTGGACATTGTTATTCATCTTTAATAATCTAATATTGCAAGGCCTGAGAATTATTGAGTCTGATTCTGCATCGCAAGATTGAGGGAAAAGGTATCTTCTTACTTGTTAAATATCACTAGCTTTCCTCATTCGGATAGGTTCACAACTTTGATGTCTACTGTTGCATAGCAAAGTCTGTATGATGTCAAATAGCGCTGTATCACATAGACTGCGTGGCCTAATGGATAAGGCGTCTGACTTCGAATCAGAAGATTGAGGGTCCGAGTCCCTTCGTGGTTGTTTAATTTCATTAGCTCAGCTAATTTGAACATGTTTGCAATTTGTGTCTGAATCTGCATCGAAAGATTGAAGGAAAGAGTATCCTTGTACTTGTTAAAAATCACTAGCTTTCCTCATTCGGACAGGTTCACAATTTTAATGTCTATGGTTGCATAGCAAAGTCTGTATAATGTCAAATAGTGCTGTATCTCATAGACTGCGTGGCCTAATGGATATGGCGTCTGACTTCGAATCAGAACATTGAGGGTTCGAGTCCCTTCGTGGTTGTTTAATTTCATTAGCTCAGCTAATTTGAACATGTTTGCAATTTCCCGAAATATGGCATTGGTCTTGTTGCTTTGAAAAGCTTGGACATTGTTGTTCAACTTCAATAATCTAAGACTGCAAGACCTGAGAAATATTATGTCTGATTGAGGGACATAGTCTTTTCGTACTTGTAAAATATCACTAGCTTTCCTCATTCGGATAGGTTCACAATTTTCATGTCTGTTGTTGCTAAGCAACGTCTGTTTGATGTCATATCGGAGAATATGGAGTAGAAGGTGTTGCCTCGTGGATAAGGCGTCTTACTTCAAAATAGAAAATTGAGGTTTTGAGGCATTTTCGTGGTTGTTTAATTTCATTAAATCTGCTAATATGGACATGTTTGCAATTTCCCGAAATAAGGCATTGGTCTTGTTTCTTTGAAAGGCTTGGACATTGTTATTCATCTTTAATAATCTAATATTGCAAGGCCTGAGAATTATTGAGTCTGATTCTGCATCGCAAGATTGAGGGAAAAGGTATCTTCTTACTTGTTAAATATCACTAGCTTTCCTCATTCGGATAGGTTCACAACTTTGATGTCTACTGTTGCATAGCAAAGTCTGTATGATGTCAAATAGCGCTGTATCACATAGACTGCGTGGCCTAATGGATAAGGCGTCTGACTTCGAATCAGAAGATTGAGGGTCCGAGTCCCTTCGTGGTTGTTTAATTTCATTAGCTCAGCTAATTTGAACATGTTTGCAATTTCCCGAAATATGTCATTGGTCTTGTTGCTTTGAAAAGCTTGGACATTGTTGTTCAACTTAAATAATCTAAGACTGCAAGACCTGAGAAATATTATGTCTGATTGAGGGACATAGTCTTTTCGTACTTGTAAAATATCACTAGCTTTCCTCATTCGGATAGGTTCACAATTTTGATGTCTGTTGTTGCTAAGCAACGTCTGTTTGATGTCATATCGGAGAATATGGAGTAGAAGGTGTTGCCTCGTGGATAAGGCGTCTTACTTCAAAACAGAAAATTGAGGTTTTGAGGCATTTTCGTGGTCGTTTAATTTCATTAAATCTGCTAATATGGACATGTTTGCAATTTCGCTAAATAAGGCATTGGTCTTGTTGCTTTGAAAAGCTTGGACATTGTTGTTCAACTTTAATAATCTAAGACTGCAAGGCCTGAGAATTATTGTGTCTGAATCTGCATCGAAAGATTGAAGGAAAGAGTATCTTTGTACTTGTTAAAAATCACTAGCTTTCCTCATTCGGACAGGTTCACAATTTTTATGTCTATGGTTGCATAGCAAAGTCTGTATAATGTCAAATAGGGCCGTATCACATAGACTGCGTGGCCTAATGGATAAGGCGTCTGACTTCGAATCAGAAGATTGAGGTTTCGAGTCCCTTCGTGGTTGTTTAATTTCATTAGCTCAGCTAATTTGAACATGTTTGCAATTTCCCGAAATAAGGCATTAGTCTTGTTGCTTTGAAAAGCTTGGACATTGTTGTTCAACTTCAATAATCTAAGACTGCAAGACCTGAGAAATATTATGTTTGATTGAGGGACATAGTCTTTTCGTACTTGTAAAATATCACTAGCTTTCCTCATTCGGATAGGTTCACAATTTTGATGTCTGTTGTTGCTAAGCAACGTCTGTTTGATGTCATATCGGAGAATATGGAGTAGAAGGTGTTGCCTCGTGGATAAGGCGTCTTACTTCAAAACAGAAAATTGAGGTTTTGAGGCATTTTCGTGGTCGTTTAATTTCATTAAATCTGCTAATATGGACATGTTTGCAATTTCGCTAAATAAGGCATTGGTCTTGTTGCTTTGAAAAGCTTGGACATTGTTGTTCAACTTTAATAATCTAAGACTGCAAGGCCTGAGAATTATTGTGTCTGAATCTGCATCGAAAGATTGAAGGAAAGAGTATCCTTGTACTTGTTAAAAATCACTAGCTTTCCTCATTCGGACAGGTTCACAATTTTAATGTCTATGGTTGCATAGCAAAGTCTGTATAATGTCAAATAGGGCTGTATCTCATAGACTGCTTGGCCTAATGGATAAGGCGTCTGACTTCGAATCAGAAGATTGAGGGTTCGAGCCCCTTCGTGGTTGTTTAATTTCATTAGCTCAGCTAATTTGAACATGTTTGCAATTTCCCGAAATATGGCATTGGTCTTGTTGCTTTGAAAAGCTTGGACATTGTTGTTCAACTTCAATAATCTAAGACTGCAAGACCTGAGAAATATTATGTCTGATTGAGGGACATAGTCTTTTCGTACTTGTAAAATATCACTAGCTTTCCTCATTCGGATAGGTTCACAATTTTCATGTCTGTTGTTGCTAAGCAACGTCTGTTTGATGTCATATCGGAGAATATGGAGTAGAAGGTGTTGCCTCGTGGATAAGGCGTCTTACTTCAAAATAGAAAATTGAGGTTTTGAGGCATTTTCGTGGTTGTTTAATTTCATTAAATCTGCTAATATGGACATGTTTGCAATTTCCCGAAATAAGGCATTGGTCTTGTTTCTTTGAAAGGCTTGGACATTGTTATTCATCTTTAATAATCTAATATTGCAAGGCCTGAGAATTATTGAGTCTGATTCTGCATCGCAAGATTGAGGGAAAAGGTATCTTCTTACTTGTTAAATATCACTAGCTTTCCTCATTCGGATAGGTTCACAACTTTGATGTCTACTGTTGCATAGCAAAGTCTGTATGATGTCAAATAGCGCTGTATCACATAGACTGCGTGGCCTAATGGATAAGGCGTCTGACTTCGAATCAGAAGATTGAGGGTCCGAGTCCCTTCGTGGTTGTTTAATTTCATTAGCTCAGCTAATTTGAACATGTTTGCAATTTCCCGAAATATGTCATTGGTCTTGTTGCTTTGAAAAGCTTGGACATTGTTGTTCAACTTAAATAATCTAAGACTGCAAGACCTGAGAAATATTATGTCTGATTGAGGGACATAGTCTTTTCGTACTTGTAAAATATCACTAGCTTTCCTCATTCGGATAGGTTCACAATTTTGATGTCTGTTGTTGCTAAGCAACGTCTGTTTGATGTCATATCGGAGAATATGGAGTAGAAGGTGTTGCCTCGTGGATAAGGCGTCTTACTTCAAAACAGAAAATTGAGGTTTTGAGGCATTTTCGTGGTCGTTTAATTTCATTAAATCTGCTAATATGGACATGTTTGCAATTTCGCTAAATAAGGCATTGGTCTTGTTGCTTTGAAAAGCTTGGACATTGTTGTTCAACTTTAATAATCTAAGACTGCAAGGCCTGAGAATTATTGTGTCTGAATCTGCATCGAAAGATTGAAGGAAAGAGTATCTTTGTACTTGTTAAAAATCACTAGCTTTCCTCATTCGGACAGGTTCACAATTTTTATGTCTATGGTTGCATAGCAAAGTCTGTATAATGTCAAATAGGGCCGTATCACATAGACTGCGTGGCCTAATGGATAAGGCGTCTGACTTCGAATCAGAAGATTGAGGTTTCGAGTCCCTTCGTGGTTGTTTAATTTCATTAGCTCAGCTAATTTGAACATGTTTGCAATTTCCCGAAATAAGGCATTAGTCTTGTTGCTTTGAAAAGCTTGGACATTGTTGTTCAACTTCAATAATCTAAGACTGCAAGACCTGAGAAATATTATGTTTGATTGAGGGACATAGTCTTTTCGTACTTGTAAAATATCACTAGCTTTCCTCATTCGGATAGGTTCACAATTTTGATGTCTGTTGTTGCTAAGCAACGTCTGTTTGATGTCATATCGGAGAATATGGAGTAGAAGGTGTTGCCTCGTGGATAAGGCGTCTTACTTCAAAACAGAAAATTTAGGTTTTGAGGCATTTTCGTGGTCGTTTAATTTCATTAAATCTGCTAATATGGACATGTTTGCAATTTCGCTAAATAAGGCATTGGTCTTGTTGCTTTGAAAAGCTTGGACATTGTTGTTCAACTTTAATAATCTAAGACTGCAAGGCCTGAGAATTATTGTGTCTGAATCTGCATCGAAAGATTGAAGGAAAGAGTATCCTTGTACTTGTTAAAAATCACTAGCTTTCCTCATTCGGACAGGTTCACAATTTTAATGTCTATGGTTGCATAGCAAAGTCTGTATAATGTCAAATAGGGCTGTATCTCATAGACTGCTTGGCCTAATGGATAAGCCGTCTGACTTCGAATCAGAAGATTGAGGGTTCGAGTCCCTTCGTGGTTGTTTAATTTCATTAGCTCAGCTAATTTGAACATGTTTGCAATTTCCCGAAATATGGCATTGGTCTTGTTGCTTTGAAAAGCTTGGACATTGTTGTTCAACTTTAATAATCTAAGACTGCAAGGCCTGAGAATTATATCTGCATCGAAAGATTGAAGGAAAGACTGCAAGACCTGAGAAATATTATGTTTGATTGAGGGACATAGTCTTTTCGTACTTGTAAAATATCACTAGCTTTCCTCATTCGGATAGGTTCACAATTTTCATGTCTGTTGTTGCTAAGCAACGTCTGTTTGATGTCATATCGGAGAATATGGAGTAGAAGGTGTTGCCTCGTGGATAAGGCGTCTTACTTCAAAATAGAAAATTGAGGTTTTGAGGCATTTTCGTGGTTGTTTAATTTCATTAAATCTGCTAATATGGACATGTTTGCAATTTCCCGAAATAAGGCATTGGTCTTGTTTCTTTGAAAGGCTTGGACATTGTTATTCATCTTTAATAATCTAATATTGCAAGGCCTGAGAATTATTGAGTCTGATTCTGCATCGCAAGATTGAGGGAAAAGGTATCTTCTTACTTGTTAAATATCACTAGCTTTCCTCATTCGGATAGGTTCACAACTTTGATGTCTACTGTTGCATAGCAAAGTCTGTATGATGTCAAATAGCGCTGTATCACATAGACTGCGTGGCCTAATGGATAAGGCGTCTGACTTCGAATCAGAAGATTGAGGGTCCGAGTCCCTTCGTGGTTGTTTAATTTCATTAGCTCAGCTAATTTGAACATGTTTGCAATTTCCCGAAATATGTCATTGGTCTTGTTGCTTTGAAAAGCTTGGACATTGTTGTTCAACTTAAATAATCTAAGACTGCAAGACCTGAGAAATATTATGTCTGATTGAGGGACATAGTCTTTTCGTACTTGTAAAATATCACTAGCTTTCCTCATTCGGATAGGTTCACAATTTTGATGTCTGTTGTTGCTAAGCAACGTCTGTTTGATGTCATATCGGAGAATATGGAGTAGAAGGTGTTGCCTCGTGGATAAGGCGTCTTACTTCAAAACAGAAAATTGAGGTTTTGAGGCATTTTCGTGGTCGTTTAATTTCATTAAATCTGCTAATATGGACATGTTTGCAATTTCGCTAAATAAGGCATTGGTCTTGTTGCTTTGAAAAGCTTGGACATTGTTGTTCAACTTTAATAATCTAAGACTGCAAGGCCTGAGAATTATTGTGTCTGAATCTGCATCGAAAGATTGAAGGAAAGAGTATCTTTGTACTTGTTAAAAATCACTAGCTTTCCTCATTCGGACAGGTTCACAATTTTTATGTCTATGGTTGCATAGCAAAGTCTGTATAATGTCAAATAGGGCCGTATCACATAGACTGCGTGGCCTAATGGATAAGGCGTCTGACTTCGAATCAGAAGATTGAGGTTTCGAGTCCCTTCGTGGTTGTTTAATTTCATTAGCTCAGCTAATTTGAACATGTTTGCAATTTCCCGAAATAAGGCATTAGTCTTGTTGCTTTGAAAAGCTTGGACATTGTTGTTCAACTTCAATAATCTAAGACTGCAAGACCTGAGAAATATTATGTTTGATTGAGGGACATAGTCTTTTCGTACTTGTAAAATATCACTAGCTTTCCTCATTCGGATAGGTTCACAATTTTGATGTCTGTTGTTGCTAAGCAACGTCTGTTTGATGTCATATCGGAGAATATGGAGTAGAAGGTGTTGCCTCGTGGATAAGGCGTCTTACTTCAAAACAGAAAATTTAGGTTTTGAGGCATTTTCGTGGTCGTTTAATTTCATTAAATCTGCTAATATGGACATGTTTGCAATTTCGCTAAATAAGGCATTGGTCTTGTTGCTTTGAAAAGCTTGGACATTGTTGTTCAACTTTAATAATCTAAGACTGCAAGGCCTGAGAATTATTGTGTCTGAATCTGCATTGAAAGATTGAAGGAAAGAGTATCCTTGTACTTGTTAAAAATCACTAGCTTTCCTCATTCGGACAGGTTCACAATTTTAATGTCTATGGTTGCAAAGCAAAGTCTGTATAATGTCAAATAGGGCTGTATCTCATAGACTGCTTGGCCTAATGGATAAGCCGTCTGACTTCGAATCAGAAGATTGAGGGTTCGAGTCCCTTCGTGGTTGTTTAATTTCATTAGCTCAGCTAATTTGAACATGTTTGCAATTTCCCGAAATATGGCATTGGTCTTGTTGCTTTGAAAAGCTTGGACATTGTTGTTCAACTTTAATAATCTAAGACTGCAAGGCCTGAGAATTATTGTGTCTGAATCTGCATCGAAAGATTGAAGGAAAGACTGCAAGACCTGAGAAATATTATGTTTGATTGAGGGACATAGTCTTTTCGTACTTGTAAAATATCACTAGCTTTCCTCATTCGGATAGGTTCACAATTTTGATGTCTGTTGTTGCTAAGCAACGTCTGTTTGATGTCATATCGGAGAATATGGAGTAGAAGGTGTTGCCTCGTGGATAAGGCGTCTTACTTCAAAATAGAAAATTGAGGTTTTGAGGCATTTTCGTGGTCGTTTAATTTCATTAAATCTGCTAATATGGACATGTTTGCAATTTCGCTAAATAAGGCATTGGTCTTGTTGCTTTGAAAAGCTTGGACATTGTTGTTCAACTTTAATAATCTAAGACTGCAAGGCCTGAGAATTATTGTGTCTGAATCTGCATCGAAAGATTGAAGGAAAGAGTATCTTTGTACTTGTTAAAAATCACTAGCTTTCCTCATTCGGACAGGTTCACCATTTTTATGTCTATGGTTGCATAGCAAAGTCTGTATAATGTCAAATAGTGCTGTATCACATAGACTGCGTGGCCTAATGGATATGGCGTCTGACTTCGAATCAGAAGATTGAGGGTTCGAGTCCCTTCGTGTTTGTTTAATTTCATTAGCTCAGCTAATTTGAACATGTTTGCAATTTCCCGAAATATGGCATTGGTCTTGTTGCTTTGAAAAGCTTGGACATTGTTGTTCAACTTCAATAATCTAAGACTGCAAGACCTGAGAAATATTATGTCTGATTGAGGGACATAGTCTTTTCGTACTTGTAAAATATCACTAGCTTTCCTCATTCGGATAGGTTCACAATTTTGATGTCTGTTGTTGCTAAGCAACGTCTGTTTGATGTCATATCGAAGAATATGGAGTAGAAGGTGTTGCCTCGTGGATAAGGCGTCTTACTTCAAAATAGAAAATTGAGGTTTTGAGGCATTTTCGTGGTCGTTTAATTTCATTAAATCTGCTAATATGGACATGTTTGCAATTTCCCGAAATAAGGCATTGGTCTTGTTTCTTTGAAAGGCTTGGACATTGTTATTCATCTTTAATAATCTAATATTGCAAGGCCTGAGAATTATTGAGTCTGATTCTGCATCGCAAGATTGAGGGAAAAGGTATCTTCTTACTTGTTAAATATCACTAGCTTTCCTCATTCGGATAGGTTCACAACTTTGATGTCTACTGTTGCATAGCAAAGTCTGTATGATGTCAAATAGCGCTGTATCACATAGACTGCGTGGCCTAATGGATAAGGCGTCTGACTTCGAATCAGAAGATTGAGGGTCCGAGTCCCTTCGTGGTTGTTTAATTTCATTAGCTCACAACTTTGATGTCTACTTTTGCATAGCAAAGTCTGTATAATGTCAAATAGGGCTGTATCACATAGACTGCGTGGCCTAATGGATAAGGCGTCTGACTTCGAATCAGAAGATTGAGGGTTCGAGTCCCTTCGTGGTTGTTTAATTTCATTAGCTCAGCTAATTTGAACATGTTTGCAATTTCCCGAAATATGGCATTGGTCTTGTTGCTTTGAAAAGCTTGGACATTGTTGTTCAACTTCAATAATCTAAGACTGCAAGACCTGAGAAATATTATGTCTGATTGAGGGACATAGTCTTTTCGTACTTGTAAAATATCACTAGCTTTCCTCATTCGGATAGGTTCACAATTTTCATGTCTGTTGTTGCTAAGCAACGTCTGTTTGATGTCATATCGGAGAATATGGAGTAGAAGGTGTTGCCTCGTGGATAAGGCGTCTTACTTCAAAATAGAAAATTGAGGTTTTGAGGCATTTTCGTGGTTGTTTAATTTCATTAAATCTGCTAATATGGACATGTTTGCAATTTCCCGAAATAAGGCATTGGTCTTGTTTCTTTGAAAGGCTTGGACATTGTTATTCATCTTTAATAATCTAATATTGCAAGGCCTGAGAATTATTGAGTCTGATTCTGCATCGCAAGATTGAGGGAAAAGGTATCTTCTTACTTGTTAAATATCACTAGCTTTCCTCATTCGGATAGGTTCACAACTTTGATGTCTACTGTTGCATAGCAAAGTCTGTATGATGTCAAATAGCGCTGTATCACATAGACTGCGTGGCCTAATGGATAAGGCGTCTGACTTCGAATCAGAAGATTGAGGGTCCGAGTCCCTTCGTGGTTGTTTAATTTCATTAGCTCAGCTAATTTGAACATGTTTGCAATTTCCCGAAATATGTCATTGGTCTTGTTGCTTTGAAAAGCTTGGACATTGTTGTTCAACTTAAATAATCTAAGACTGCAAGACCTGAGAAATATTATGTCTGATTGAGGGACATAGTCTTTTCGTACTTGTAAAATATCACTAGCTTTCCTCATTCGGATAGGTTCACAATTTTGATGTCTGTTGTTGCTAAGCAACGTCTGTTTGATGTCATATCGGAGAATATGGAGTAGAAGGTGTTGCCTCGTGGATAAGGCGTCTTACTTCAAAACAGAAAATTGAGGTTTTGAGGCATTTTCGTGGTCGTTTAATTTCATTAAATCTGCTAATATGGACATGTTTGCAATTTCGCTAAATAAGGCATTGGTCTTGTTGCTTTGAAAAGCTTGGACATTGTTGTTCAACTTTAATAATCTAAGACTGCAAGGCCTGAGAATTATTGTGTCTGAATCTGCATCGAAAGATTGAAGGAAAGAGTATCTTTGTACTTGTTAAAAATCACTAGCTTTCCTCATTCGGACAGGTTCACAATTTTTATGTCTATGGTTGCATAGCAAAGTCTGTATAATGTCAAATAGGGCCGTATCACATAGACTGCGTGGCCTAATGGATAAGGCGTCTGACTTCGAATCAGAAGATTGAGGTTTCGAGTCCCTTCGTGGTTGTTTAATTTCATTAGCTCAGCTAATTTGAACATGTTTGCAATTTCCCGAAATAAGGCATTAGTCTTGTTGCTTTGAAAAGCTTGGACATTGTTGTTCAACTTCAATAATCTAAGACTGCAAGACCTGAGAAATATTATGTTTGATTGAGGGACATAGTCTTTTCGTACTTGTAAAATATCACTAGCTTTCCTCATTCGGATAGGTTCACAATTTTGATGTCTGTTGTTGCTAAGCAACGTCTGTTTGATGTCATATCGGAGAATATGGAGTAGAAGGTGTTGCCTCGTGGATAAGGCGTCTTACTTCAAAACAGAAAATTGAGGTTTTGAGGCATTTTCGTGGTCGTTTAATTTCATTAAATCTGCTAATATGGACATGTTTGCAATTTCGCTAAATAAGGCATTGGTCTTGTTGCTTTGAAAAGCTTGGACATTGTTGTTCAACTTTAATAATCTAAGACTGCAAGGCCTGAGAATTATTGTGTCTGAATCTGCATCGAAAGATTGAAGGAAAGAGTATCTTTGTACTTGTTAAAAATCACTAGCTTTCCTCATTCGGACAGGTTCACAATTTTAATGTCTATGGTTGCATAGCAAAGTCTGTATAATGTCAAATAGGGCTGTATCACATAGACTGCGTGGCCTAATGGATAAGGCGTCTGACTTCGAATCAGAAGATTGAGGGTTCGAGCCCCTTCGTGGTTGTTTAATTTCATTAGCTCAGCTAATTTGAACATGTTTGCAATTTCCCGAAATATGGCATTGGTCTTGTTGCTTTGAAAAGCTTGGACATTGTTGTTCAACTTCAATAATCTAAGACTGCAAGACCTGAGAAATATTATGTCTGATTGAGGGACATAGTCTTTTCGTACTTGTAAAATATCACTAGCTTTCCTCATTCGGATAGGTTCACAATTTTCATGTCTGTTGTTGCTAAGCAACGTCTGTTTGATGTCATATCGGAGAATATGGAGTAGAAGGTGTTGCCTCGTGGATAAGGCGTCTTACTTCAAAATAGAAAATTGAGGTTTTGAGGCATTTTCGTGGTTGTTTAATTTCATTAAATCTGCTAATATGGACATGTTTGCAATTTCCCGAAATAAGGCATTGGTCTTGTTTCTTTGAAAGGCTTGGACATTGTTATTCATCTTTAATAATCTAATATTGCAAGGCCTGAGAATTATTGAGTCTGATTCTGCATCGCAAGATTGAGGGAAAAGGTATCTTCTTACTTGTTAAATATCACTAGCTTTCCTCATTCGGATAGGTTCACAACTTTGATGTCTACTGTTGCATAGCAAAGTCTGTATGATGTCAAATAGCGCTGTATCACATAGACTGCGTGGCCTAATGGATAAGGCGTCTGACTTCGAATCAGAAGATTGAGGGTCCGAGTCCCTTCGTGGTTGTTTAATTTCATTAGCTCAGCTAATTTGAACATGTTTGCAATTTCCCGAAATATGTCATTGGTCTTGTTGCTTTGAAAAGCTTGGACATTGTTGTTCAACTTAAATAATCTAAGACTGCAAGACCTGAGAAATATTATGTCTGATTGAGGGACATAGTCTTTTCGTACTTGTAAAATATCACTAGCTTTCCTCATTCGGATAGGTTCACAATTTTGATGTCTGTTGTTGCTAAGCAACGTCTGTTTGATGTCATATCGGAGAATATGGAGTAGAAGGTGTTGCCTCGTGGATAAGGCGTCTTACTTCAAAACAGAAAATTGAGGTTTTGAGGCATTTTCGTGGTCGTTTAATTTCATTAAATCTGCTAATATGGACATGTTTGCAATTTCGCTAAATAAGGCATTGGTCTTGTTGCTTTGAAAAGCTTGGACATTGTTGTTCAACTTTAATAATCTAAGACTGCAAGGCCTGAGAATTATTGTGTCTGAATCTGCATCGAAAGATTGAAGGAAAGAGTATCTTTGTACTTGTTAAAAATCACTAGCTTTCCTCATTCGGACAGGTTCACAATTTTTATGTCTATGGTTGCATAGCAAAGTCTGTATAATGTCAAATAGGGCCGTATCACATAGACTGCGTGGCCTAATGGATAAGGCGTCTGACTTCGAATCAGAAGATTGAGGTTTCGAGTCCCTTCGTGGTTGTTTAATTTCATTAGCTCAGCTAATTTGAACATGTTTGCAATTTCCCGAAATAAGGCATTAGTCTTGTTGCTTTGAAAAGCTTGGACATTGTTGTTCAACTTCAATAATCTAAGACTGCAAGACCTGAGAAATATTATGTTTGATTGAGGGACATAGTCTTTTCGTACTTGTAAAATATCACTAGCTTTCCTCATTCGGATAGGTTCACAATTTTGATGTCTGTTGTTGCTAAGCAACGTCTGTTTGATGTCATATCGGAGAATATGGAGTAGAAGGTGTTGCCTCGTGGATAAGGCGTCTTACTTCAAAATAGAAAATTGAGGTTTTGAGGCATTTTCGTGGTCGTTTAATTTCATTAAATCTGCTAATATGGACATGTTTGCAATTTCGCTAAATAAGGCATTGGTCTTGTTGCTTTGAAAAGCTTGGACATTGTTGTTCAACTTTAATAATCTAAGACTGCAAGGCCTGAGAATTATTGTGTCTGAATCTGCATCGAAAGATTGAAGGAAAGAGTATCTTTGTACTTGTTAAAAATCACTAGCTTTCCTCATTCGGACAGGTTCACAATTTTTATGTCTATGGTTGCATAGCAAAGTCTGTATAATGTCAAATAGTGCTGTATCACATAGACTGCGTGGCCTAATGGATAAGGCGTCTGACTTCGAATCAGAAGATTGAGGGTTCGAGTCCCTTCGTGGTTGTTTAATTTCATTAGCTCAGCTAATTTGAACATGTTTGCAATTTCCCGAAATATGGCATTGGTCTTGTTGCTTTGAAAAGCTTGGACATTGTTGTTCAACTTCAATAATCTAAGACTGCAAGACCTGAGAAATATTATGTCTGATTGAGGGACATAGTCTTTTCGTACTTGTAAAATATCACTAGCTTTCCTCATTCGGATAGGTTCACAATTTTGATGTCTGTTGTTGCTAAGCAACGTCTGTTTGATGTCATATCGAAGAATATGGAGTAGAAGGTGTTGCCTCGTGGATAAGGCGTCTTACTTCAAAATAGAAAATTGAGGTTTTGAGGCATTTTCGTGGTCGTTTAATTTCATTAAATCTGCTAATATGGACATGTTTGCAATTTCGCTAAATAAGGCATTGGTCTTGTTGCTTTGAAAAGCTTGGACATTGTTGTTCAACTTTAATAATCTAAGACTGCAAGGCCTGAGAATTATTGTGTCTGAATCTGCATTGAAAGATTGAAGGAAAGAGTATCTTTGTACTTGTTAAAAATCACTAGCTTTCCTCATTCGGACAGGTTCACAATTTTTATGTCTATGGTTGCATAGCAAAGTCTGTATAATGTCAAATAGTGCTGTATCACATAGACTTCGTAGCCTAATGGATATGGCGTCTGACTTCGAATCAGAAGATTGAGGGTTCGAGTCCCTTCGTGGTTGTTTAATTTCATTAGCTCAGCTAATTTGAACATGTTTGCAATTTCCCGAAATATGGCATTGGTCTTGTTGCTTTGAAAAGCTTGGACATTGTTGTTCAACTTCAATAATCTAAGACTGCAAGACCTGAGAAATATTATGTCTGATTGAGGGACATAGTCTTTTCGTACTTGTAAAATATCACTAGCTTTCCTCATTCGGATAGGTTCACAATTTTGATGTCTGTTGTTGCTAAGCAACGTCTGTTTGATGTCATATCGGAGAATATGGAGTAGAAGGTGTTGCCTCGTGGATAAGGCGTCTTACTTCAAAATAGAAAATTGAGGTTTTGAGGCATTTTCGTGGTTGTTTAATTTCATTAAATCTGCTAATATGGACATGTTTGCAATTTCCCGAAATAAGGCATTGGTCTTGTTTCTTTGAAAGGCTTGGACATTGTTATTCATCTTTAATAATCTAATATTGCAAGGCCTGAGAATTATTGAGTCTGATTCTGCATCGCAAGATTGAGGGAAAAGGTATCTTCTTACTTGTTAAATATCACTAGCTTTCCTCATTCGGATAGGTTCACAACTTTGATGTCTACTGTTGCATAGCAAAGTCTGTATGATGTCAAATAGCGCTGTATCACATAGACTGCGTGGCCTAATGGATAAGGCGTCTGACTTCGAATCAGAAGATTGAGGGTCCGAGTCCCTTCGTGGTTGTTTAATTTCATTAGCTCACAACTTTGATGTCTACTTTTGCATAGCAAAGTCTGTATAATGTCAAATAGGGCTGTATCACATAGACTGCGTGGCCTAATGGATAAGGCGTCTGACTTCGAATCAGAAGATTGAGGGTTCGAGTCCCTTCGTGGTTGTTTAATTTCATTAGCTCAGCTAATTTGAACATGTTTGCAATTTCCCGAAATAAGGCATTGGTCTTGTTGCTTTGAAAAGCTTGGACATTGGACACTTCAATAATCTAAGACTGCAAGACCTGAGAAATATTATGTCTGATTGAGGGACATAGTCTTTTCGTACTTGTAAAATATCACTAGCTTTCCTCATTCGGATAGGTTCACGATTTTGATGTCTGTTGTTGCTAAACAACGTCTGTTTGATGTCATATCGGAGAATATGGAGTAGAAGGTGTTGCCTCGTGGATAAGGCGTCTTACTTCGAAACAGAAAATTGAGGTTTTGAGGCATTTTCGTGGTCGTTTAATTTCATTAAATCTGCTAATATGGACATGTTTGCAATTTCGCTAAATAAGGCATTGGTCTTGTTGCTTTGAAAAGCTTGGACATTGTTGTTCAACTTTAATAATCTAAGACTGCAAGGCCTGAGAATTATTGTGTCTGAATCTGCATCGAAAGATTGAAGGAAAGAGTATCTTTGTATTGTTAAAAATCACTAGCTTTCCTCATTCGGACAGGTTCACAATTTTTATGTCTATGGTTGCATAGCAAAGTCTGTATAATGTCAAATAGGGCTGTATCACATAGACTGCGTGGCCTAATGGATAAGGCGTCTGACTTCGAATCAGAAGATTGAGGGTTCGAGTCCCTTCGTGGTTGTTTAATTTCATTAGCTCAGCTAATTTGAACATGTTTGCAATTTCCAGAAATATGGCGTTGGTCTTGTTGCTTTGAAAAGCTTGGACATTGTTGTTCAACTTCAATAATCTAAGACTGCAAGACCTGAGAAATATTATGTCTGATTGAGGGACATAGTCTTTTCGTACTTGTAAAATATCACTAGCTTTCCTCATTCGGATAGGTTCACAATTTTGATGTCTGTTGTTTCTAAGCAACGTCTGTTTGATGTCATATCGGAGAATATGGAGTAGAAGGTGTTGCCTCGTGGATAAGGCGTCTTACTTCAAAATAGAAATTTGAGGTTTTGAGGCATTTTCGTGGTCGTTTAATTTAATTAAATCTGCTAATATGGACATGTTTGCAATTTCCCGAAATATGTCATTGGTCTTGTTGCTTTGAAAAGCTTGGACATTGTTGTTCAACTTCAATAATCTAAGACTGCAAGACCTGAGAAATATTATGTCTGATTGAGGGACATAGTCTTTTCGTACTTGTAAAATATCACTAGCTTTCCTCATTCGGATAGGTTCACAATTTTGATGTCTGTTGTTGCTAAGCAACGTCTGTTTGATGTCATATCGGAGAATATGGAGTAGAAGGTGTTGCCTCGTGGATAAGGCTTCTTACTTCAAAATAGAAAATTGAGGTTTTGAGGCATTTTCGTGGTCGTTTAATTTAATTAAATCTGCTAATATGGACATGTTTGCAATTTCCCGAAATAAGGCATTGGTCTTGTTTCTTTGAAAGGCTTGGACATTGTTATTCATCTTTAATAATCTAATATTGCAAGGCCTGAGAATTATTGATGATTCTGCATCGCAAGATTGAGGGAAAAGGTATCTTCTTACTTGTTAAATATCACTAGCTTTCCTCATTCGGACAGGTTCACAACTTTGATGTCTACTGTTGCATAGCAAAGTCTGTATGATGTCAAATAGGGTTGTATCACATAGACTGCGTGGCCTAATGGATAAGGCGTCTGACTTCGAATCAGAAGATTGAGGGTCCGAGTCCCTTCGTGGTTGTTTAATTTCATTAGCTCAGCTAATTTGAACATGTTTGCAATTTCCCGAAATAAGGCATTGGTCTTGTTTCTTTGAAAGGCTTGGACATTGTTATTCATCTTTAATAATCTAATATTGCAAGGCCTGAGAATTATTGAGTCTGATTCTGCATCGCAAGATTGAGGGAAAAGGTATCTTCTTACTTGTTAAATATCACTAGCTTTCCTCATTCGGACAGGTTCACAACTTTGATGTCTACTGTTGCATAGCAAAGTCTGTATGATGTCAAATAGGGTCGTTTAATTTCATTAGCTCAGCTAATTCGTACATGTTTGCAATTTCCCTAAATAAGGCATTGGTCTTGTTGCTTTGAAAAGCTTGGACATTGTTGTTCAACTTTAATAATCTAAGACTGCAAGACCTGAGAATTATTGTGTCTGAATCTGCATCGAAAGATTGAAGGAAAGAGTATCTTTGTACTTGTTAAAAATCACTAGCTTTCCTCATTCGGACAGGTTCACAATTTTTATGTCTATGGTTGCATAGCAAAGTCTGTATAATGTCAAATAGGGCTGTATCACATAGACTGCGTGGCCTAATGGATAAGGCGTCTGACTTCGAATCAGAAGATTGAGGGTTCGAGTCCCTTCGTGGTTATTTAATTTTCATTAGCTCCGCTAATATGGACATGTTTGCAATTTCGCTAAATAAGGCATTGGTCTTGTTGCTTGGACATTGTTATTCATCTTTAATAATCTAATATTGCAAGGCCTGAGAATTATTGAGTCTGATTCTGCATCGCAAGATTGAGGGAAAAGGTATCTTCTTACTTGTTAAATATCACTAGCTTTCCTCATTCGGACAGGTTCACAACTTTGATGTCTACTTTTGCATAGCAAAGTCTGTATAATGTCAAATAGGGCTGTATCACATTGACTGCGTGGCCTAATGGATAAGGCGTCTGACTTCGAATCAGAAGATTGAGGGTCTGAGTCCCTTCGTGGTTGTTTAATTTCATTAGCTCAGCTAATTTGAACATGTTTGCAATTTCCCGAAATAAGGCATTGGTCTTGTTGCTTTGAAAAGCTTGGACATTGTTGTTCAACTTCAATAATCTAAGACTGCAAGACCTGAGAAATATTATGTCTGATTGAGGGACATAGTCTTTTCGTACTTGTAAAATATCACTAGCTTTCCTCATTCGGATAGGTTCACAATTTTGATGTCTGTTGTTGCTAAGCAACGTCTGTTTGATGTCATATCGGAGAATATGGAGTAGAAGGTGTCGCCTCGTGGATAAGGCGTCTTACTTCAAAATAGAAAATTGAGGTTTTGAGGCATTTTCGTGGTCGTTTAATTTCATTAAATCTGCTAATATGGACATGTTTGCAATTTCGCTAAATAAGGCATTGGTCTTGTTGCTTTGAAAAGCTTGGACATTGTTGTTCAACTTTAATAATCTAAGACTGCAAGGCCTGAGAATTATTGTGTCTGAATCTGCATCGAAAGATTGAAGGAAAGAGTATCTTTGTACTTGTTAAAAATCACTAGCTTTCCTCATTCGGACAGGTTCACAATTTTTATGTCTATGGTTGCATAGCAAAGTCTGTATAATGTCAAATAGGGCTGTATCACATAGACTGCGTGGCCTAATGGATAAGGCGTCTGACTTCGAATCAGAAGATTGAGGGTTCGAGTCCCTTCGTGGTTGTTTAATTTCATTAGCTCAGCTAATTTGAACATGTTTGCAATTTCCCGAAATATGTCATTGGTCTTGTTGCTTTGAAAAGCTTGGACATTGTTGTTCAACTTCAATAATCTAAGACTGCAAGACCTGAGAAATATTATGTCTGATTGAGGGACATAGTCTTTTCGTACTTGTAAAATATCACTAGCTTTCCTCATTCGGATAGGTTCACAATTTTGATGTCTGTTGTTGCTAAGCAACGTCTGTTTGATGTCATATCGGAGAATATGGAGTAGAAGGTGTTGCCTCATGGATAAGGCGTCTTACTTCAAAATAGAAAATTGAGGTTTTGAGGCATTTTCGTGGTCGTTTAATTTCATTAAATCTGCTAATATGGACATGTTTGCAATTTCCCGAAATAAGGCATTGGTCTTGTTTCTTTGAAAGGCTTGGACATTGTTATTCATCTTTAATAATCTAATATTGCAAGGCCTGAGAATTATTGAGTCTGATTCTGCATCGCAAATTTGAGGGAAAAGGTATCTTCTTACTTGTTAAATATCACTAGCTTTCCTCATTCGGACAGGTTCACAACTTTGATGTCTACTGTTGTATAGCAAAGTCTGTATGATATCAAATAGGGTCGTTTAATTTCATTAGCTCAGCTAATTCGTACATGTTTGCAATTTCCCTAAATAAGGCATTGGTCTTGTTGCTTTGAAAAGCTTGGACATTGGACACTTCAATAATCTAAGACTGCAAGACCTGAGAAATATTATGTCTGATTGAGGGACATAGTATTTTCGTACTTGTAAAATATCACTAGCTTTCCTCATTCGGATAGGTTCACAATTTTGATGTCTGTTGTTGCTAAGCAACGTCTGTTTGATGTCATATCGGAGAATATGGAGTAGAAGGTGTTGCCTCGTGGATAAGGCGTCTTACTTCAAAATAGAAAATTGAGGTTTTGAGGCATTTTCGTGGTCGTTTAATTTAATTAAATCTGCTAATATGGACATGTTTGCAATTTCCCGAAATAAGGCATTGGTCTTGTTTCTTTGAAAGGCTTGGACATTGTTATTCATCTTTAATAATCTAATATTGCAAGGCCTGAGAATTATTGAGTCTGATTCTGCATCGCAAGATTGAGGGAAAAGGTATCTTCTTACTTGTTAAATATCACTAGCTTTCCTCATTCGGACAGGTTCACAACTTTGATGTCTACTGTTGCATAGCAAAGTCTGTATGATGTCAAATAGGTTTGTTTTACATAGACTGCGTGGCCTAATGGATAAGGCGTCTGACTTCGAATCAGAAGATTGAGGGTCCGAGTCCCTTCGTGGTTGTTTAATTTCATTAGCTCAGCTAATTTGAACATGTTTGCAATTTCCCGAAATAAGGCATTGGTCTTGTTTCTTTGAAAGGCTTGGACATTGTTATTCATCTTTAATAATCTAATATTGCAAGGCCTGAGAATTATTGAGTCTGATTCTGCATCGCAAGATTGAGGGAAAAGGTATCTTCTTACTTGTTAAATATCACTAGCTTTCCTCATTCGGACAGGTTCACAACTTTGATGTCTACTGTTGCATAGCAAAGTCTGTATGATGTCAAATAGGGTCGTTTAATTTCATTAGCTCAGCTAATTCGTACATGTTTGCAATTTCCCTAAATAAGGCATTGGTCTTGTTGCTTTGAAAAGCTTGGACATTGTTGTTCAACTTTAATAATCTAAGACTGCAAGACCTGAGAATTATTGTGTCTGAATCTGCATCGAAAGATTGAAGGAAAGAGTATCTTTGTACTTGTTAAAAATCACTAGCTTTCCTCATTCGGACAGGTTCACAATTTTTATGTCTATGGTTGCATAGCAAAGTCTGTATAATGTCAAATAGGGCTGTATCACATAGACTGCGTGGCCTAATGGATAAGGCGTCTGACTTCGAATCAGAAGATTGAGGGTTCGAGTCCCTTCGTGGTTGTTTAATTTTCATTAGCTCCGCTAATATGGACATGTTTGCAATTTCGCTAAATAAGGCATTGGTCTTGTTGCTTGGACATTGTTATTCATCTTTAATAATCTAATATTGCAAGGCCTGAGAATTATTGAGTCTGATTCTGCATCGCAAGATTGAGGGAAAAGGTATCTTCTTACTTGTTAAATATCACTAGCTTTCCTCATTCGGA
Source organism: Oncorhynchus clarkii lewisi (assembly GCF_045791955.1). Taxonomy (NCBI): domain Eukaryota; kingdom Metazoa; phylum Chordata; class Actinopteri; order Salmoniformes; family Salmonidae; genus Oncorhynchus; species Oncorhynchus clarkii. The sequence goes on from NW_027261057.1 coordinate 125,467, forward strand.
CAGGTTCACAACTTTGATGTCTACTTTTGCATAGCAAAGTCTGTATAATGTCAAATAGGGCTGTATCACATTGACTGCGTGGCCTAATGGATAAGGCGTCTGACTTCGAATCAGAAGATTGAGGGTCCGAGTCCCTTCGTGGTTGTTTAATTTCATTAGCTCAGCTAATTTGAACATGTTTGCAATTTCCCGAAATAAGGCATTGGTCTTGTTGCTTTGAAAAGCTTGGACATTGTTGTTCAACTTCAATAATCTAAGACTGCAAGACCTGAGAAATATTATGTCTGATTGAGGGACATAGTCTTTTCGTACTTGTAAAATATCACTAGCTTTCCTCATTCGGATAGGTTCACAATTTTGATGTCTGTTGTTGCTAAGCAACGTCTGTTTGATGTCATATCGGAGAATATGGAGTAGAAGGTGTCGCCTCGTGGATAAGGCGTCTTACTTCAAAATAGAAAATTGAGGTTTTGAGGCATTTTCGTGGTCGTTTAATTTCATTAAATCTGTAAATATGGACATGTTTGCAATTTCGCTAAATAAGGCATTGGTCTTGTTGCTTTGAAAAGCTTGGACATTGTTGTTCAACTTTAATAATCTAAGACTGCAAGGCCTGAGAATTATTGTGTCTGAATCTGCATCGAAAGATTGAAGGAAAGAGTATCTTTGTACTTGTTAAAAATCACTAGCTTTCCTCATTCGGACAGGTTCACAATTTTTATGTCTATGGTTGCATAGCAAAGTCTGTATAATGTCAAATAGGGTTGTATCACATAGACTGCGTGGCCTAATGGATAAGGCGTCTGACTTCGAATCAGAAGATTGAGGGTTCGAGTCCCTTCGTGGTTGTTTAATTTCATTAGCTCATTTCCCTCAATAATCTAAGACTGCAAGACCTGAGAAATATTATGTCTGATTGAGGGACATAGTCTTTTCGTACTTGTAAAATATCACTAGCTTTCCTCATTCGGATAGGTTCACAATTTTGATGTCTGTTGTTGCTAAGCAACGTCTGTTTGATGTCATATCGGAGAATATGGAGTAGAAGGTGTTGCCTCGTGGATAAGGCGTCTTACTTCAAAATAGAAAATTGAGGTTTTGAGGCATTTTCGTGGTCGTTTAATTTAATTAAATCTGCTAATATGGACATGTTTGCAATTTAAATTTAAATTTAAAAATAAATAAGGCATTGGTCTTGTTGCTTTGAAAAGCTTGGACATTGTTGTTCAACTTTAATAATCTAAGACTGCAAGGCCTGAGAATTATTGTGTCTGAATCTGCATCGAAAGATTGAAGGATAATGTATAATGTCAAATAGGGCTGTATCACATAGACTGCGTGGCCTAATGGATAAGGCGTCTGACTTCGAATCAGAAGTTTGAGGGTTCGAGTCCCTTCGTGGTTGTTTAATTTCATTAGCTCAGCTAATTTGAACATGTTTGCAATTTCCCGAAATATGTCATTGGTCTTGTTGCTTTGAAAAGCTTGGACATTGTTGTTCAACTTCAATAATCTAAGACTGCAAGACCTGAGAAATATTATGTCTGATTGAGGGACATAGTCTTTTCGTACTTGTAAAATATCACTAGCTTTCCTCATTCGGATAGGTTCACAATTTTGATGTCTGTTGTTGCTAAGCAACGTCTGTTTGATGTCATATCGGAGAATATGGAGTAGAAGGTGTTGCCTCATGGATAAGGCGTCTTACTTCAAAATAGAAAATTGAGGTTTTGAGGCATTTTCGTGGTCGTTTAATTTCATTAAATCTGCTAATATGGACATGTTTGCAATTTCCCGAAATAAGGCATTGGTCTTGTTTCTTTGAAAGGCTTGGACATTGTTATTCATCTTTAATAATCTAATATTGCAAGGCCTGAGAATTATTGAGTCTGATTCTGCATCGCAAATTTGAGGGAAAAGGTATCTTCTTACTTGTTAAATATCACTAGCTTTCCTCATTCGGACAGGTTCACAACTTTGATGTCTACTGTTGTATAGCAAAGTCTGTATGATATCAAATAGGGTCGTTTAATTTCATTAGCTCAGCTAATTCGTACATGTTTGCAATTTCCCTAAATAAGGCATTGGTCTTGTTGCTTTGAAAAGCTTGGACATTGGACACTTCAATAATCTAAGACTGCAAGACCTGAGAAATATTATGTCTGATTGAGGGACATAGTATTTTCGTACTTGTAAAATATCACTAGCTTTCCTCATTCGGATAGGTTCACAATTTTTATGTATATGGTTGCAAAGCAACGTCTGTTTGATGTCATATCGGAGAATATGGAGTAGAAGGTGTTGCCTCGTGGATAAGGCGTCTTACTTCAAAATAGAAAATTGAGGTTTTGAGGCATTTTCGTGATCGTTTAATTTAATTAAATCTGCTAATATGGACATGTTTGCAATTTCCCGAAATAAGGCATTGGTCTTGTTTCTTTGAAAGGCTTGGACATTGTTATTCATCTTTAATAATCTAATATTGCAAGGCCTGAGAATTATTGAGTCTGATTCTGCATCGCAAGATTGAGGGAAAGAGTATCTTTGTACTTGTTAAAAATCACTAGCTTTCCTCATTCGGACAGGTTCACAATTTTTATGTCTATGGTTGCATAGCAAAGTCTGTATAATGTCAAATAGGGCTGTATCACATAGACTGCGTGGCCTAATGGATAAGGCGTCTGACTTCGAATCAGAAGATTGAGGGTTCGAGTCCCTTCGTGGTTGTTTAATTTTCATTAGCTCCGCTAATATGGACATGTTTGCAATTTCGCTAAATAAGGCATTGGTCTTGTTGCTTGGACATTGTTATTCATCTTTAATAATCTAATATTGCAAGGCCTGAGAATTATTGAGTCTGATTCTGCATCGCAAGATTGAGGGAAAAGGTATCTTCTTACTTGTTAAATATCACTAGCTTTCCTCATTCGGACAGGTTCACAACTTTGATGTCTACTTTTGCATAGCAAAGTCTGTATAATGTCAAATAGGGCTGTATCACATTGACTGCGTGGCCTAATGGATAAGGCGTCTGACTTCGAATCAGAAGATTGAGGGTCCGAGTCCCTTCGTGGTTGTTTAATTTCATTAGCTCAGCTAATTTGAACATGTTTGCAATTTCCTGAAATAAGGCATTGGTCTTGTTGCTTTGAAAAGCTTGGACATTGTTGTTCAACTTCAATAATCTAAGACTGCAAGACCTGAGAAATATTATGTCTGATTGAGGGACATAGTCTTTTCGTACTTGTAAAATATCACTAGCTTTCCTCATTCGGATAGGTTCACAATTTTGATGTCTGTTGTTGCTAAACAACGTCTGTTTGATGTCATATCGGAGAATATGGAGTAGAAGGTGTTGCCTCGTGGATAAGGCGTCTTACTTCAAAATAGAAAATTGAGGTTTTGAGGCATTTTCGTGATCGTTTAATTTAATTAAATCTGCTAATATGGACATGTTTGCAATTTCCCGAAATAAGGCATTGGTCTTGTTTCTTTGAAAGGCTTGGACATTGTTATTCATCTTTAATAATCTAATATTGCAAGGCCTGAGAATTATTGAGTCTGATTCTCCATCGCAAGATTGAGGGAAAAGGTATCTTCTTACTTGTTAAATATCACTAGCTTTCCTCATTCGGACAGGTTCACAACTTTGATGTCTACTGTTGCATAGCAAAGTCTGTATGATGTCAAATAGGGTCGTTTAATTTCATTAGCTCAGCTAATTCGTACATGTTTGCAATTTCCCTAAATAAGGCATTGGTCTTGTTGCTTTGAAAAGCTTGGACATTGTTGTTCAACTTTAATAATCTAAGACTGCAAGACCTGAGAATTATTGTGTCTGAATCTGCATCGAAAGATTGAAGGAAAGAGTATCTTTGTACTTGTTAAAAATCACTAGCTTTCCTCATTCGGACAGGTTCACAATTTTTATGTCTATGGTTGCATAGCAAAGTCTGTATAATGTCAAATAGGGCTGTATCACATAGACTGCGTGGCTTAATGGATAAGGCGTCTGACTTCGAATCAGAAGATTGAGGGTTCGAGTCCCTTCGTGGTTGTTTAATTTTCATTAGCTCCGCTAATATGGACATGTTTGCAATTTCGCTAAATAAGGCATTGGTCTTGTTGCTTGGACATTGTTATTCATCTTTAATAATCTAATATTGCAAGGCCTGAGAATTATTGAGTCTGATTCTGCATCGCAAGATTGAGGGAAAAGGTATCTTCTTACTTGTTAAATATCACTAGCTTTCCTCATTCGGACAGGTTCACAACTTTGATGTCTACTTTTGCATAGCAAAGTCTGTATAATGTCAAATAGGGCTGTATCACATTGACTGCGTGGCCTAATGGATAAGGCGTCTGACTTCGAATCAGAAGATTGAGGGTCCGAGTCCCTTCGTGGTTGTTTAATTTCATTAGCTCAGCTAATTTGAACATGTTTGCAATTTCCTGAAATAAGGCATTGGTCTTGTTGCTTTGAAAAGCTTGGACATTGTTGTTCAACTTCAATAATCTAAGACTGCAAGACCTGAGAAATATTATGTCTGATTGAGGGACATAGTCTTTTCGTACTTGTAAAATATCACTAGCTTTCCTCATTCGGATAGGTTCACAATTTTGATGTCTGTTGTTGCTAAGCAACGTCTGTTTGATGTCATATCGGAGAATATGGAGTAGAAGGTGTCGCCTCGTGGATAAGGCGTCTTACTTCAAAATAGAAAATTGAGGTTTTGAGGCATTTTCGTGGTCGTTTAATTTCATTAAATCTGCTAATATGGACATGTTTGCAATTTCGCTAAATAAGGCATTGGTCTTGTTGCTTTGAAAAGCTTGGACATTGTTGTTCAACTTTAATAATCTAAGACTGCAAGGCCTGAGAATTATTGTGTCTGAATCTGCATCGAAAGATTGAAGGAAAGAGTATCTTTGTATTGTTAAAAATCACTAGCTTTCCTCATTCGGACAGGTTCACAATTTTTATGTCTATGGTTGCATAGCAAAGTCTGTATAATGTCAAATAGGGCTGTATCACATAGACTGCGTGGCCTAATGGATAAGGCGTCTGATTTCGAATCAGAAGATTGAGGTTTCGAGTCCCTTCGTGGTTGTTTAATTTCATTAGCTCAGCTAATTTGAACATGTTTGCAATTTCCAGAAATATGGCGTTGGTCTTGTTGCTTTGAAAAGCTTGGACATTGTTGTTCAACTTCAATAATCTAAGACTGCAAGACCTGAGAAATATTATGTCTGATTGAGGGACATAGTCTTTTCGTACTTGTAAAATATCACTAGCTTTCCTCATTCGGATAGGTTCACAATTTTGATGTCTGTTGTTGCTAAGCAACGTCTGTTTGATGTCATATCGGAGAATATGGAGTAGAAGGTGTTGCCTCGTGGATAAGGCGTCTTACTTCAAAATAGAAATTTGAGGTTTTGAGGCATTTTCGTGGTCGTTTAATTTCATTAAATCTGCTAATATGGACATGTTTGCAATTTCCCGAAATAAGGCATTGGTCTTGTTTCTTTGAAAGGCTTGGACATTGTTATTCATCTTTAATAATCTAATATTGCAAGGCCTGAGAATTATTGAGTCTGATTCTGCATCGCAAGATTGAGGGAAAAGGTATCTTCTTACTTGTTAAATATCACTAGCTTTCCTCATTCGGACAGGTTCACAACTTTGATGTCTACTGTTGCATAGCAAAGTCTGTATGATGTCAAATAGGGTCGTTTAATTTCATTAGCTCAGCTAATTCGTACATGTTTGCAATTTCCCTAAATAAGGCATTGGTCTTGTTGCTTTGAAAAGCTTGGACATTGTTGTTCAACTTTAATAATCTAAGACTGCAAGACCTGAGAATTATTGTGTCTGAATCTGCATCGAAAGATTGAAGGAAAGAGTATCTTTGTACTTGTTAAAAATCACTAGCTTTCCTCATTCGGACAGGTTCACAATTTTTATGTCTATGGTTGCATAGCAAAGTCTGTATAATGTCAAATAGGGCTGTATCACATAGACTGCGTTGTCTAATGGATAAGGCGTCTGACTTCGAATCAGAAGATTGAGGGTTAGAGTCCCTGCGTGGTTGTTTAATTTCATTAGCTCAGCTAATTTGAACATGTTTGCAATTTCCCGAAATATGGCATTGGTCTTGTTGCTTTGAAAAGCTTGGACATTGTTGTTCAACTTCAATAATCTAAGACTGCAAGACCTGAGAAATATTATGTCTGATTGAGAGACATAGTCTTTTCGTACTTGTAAAATATCACTATCTTTCCTCATTCGGATAGGTTCACAATTTTGATGTCTGTTGTTGCTAAGCAACGTCTGTTTGATGTCATATTGGAGAATATGGAGTAGAAGGTGTTGCCTCGTGGATAAGGCGTCTTACTTCAAAATATAAAATTGAGGTTTTGAGGCATTTTCGTGGTCGTTTAATTTCATTAAATCTGCTAATATGGACATGTTTGCAATTTCCCTAAATAAGGCATTGGTCTTGTTGCTTTGAAAAGCTTGGACATTGTTGTTCAACTTTAATAATCTAAGACTGCAAGACCTGAGAATTATTGTGTCTGAATCTGCATCGAAAGATTGAAGGAAAGAGTATCTTTGTACTTGTTAAAAATCACTAGCTTTCCTCATTCGGACAGGTTCACAATTTTTATGTCTATGGTTGCATAGCAAAGTCTGTATAATGTCAAATAGGGCTGTATCACATAGACTGCGTGGCCTAATGGATAAGGCGTCTGACTTCGAAACAGAAGATTGAGGGTTCGAGTCCCTTCGTGGTTGTTTAATTTCATTAGCTCAGCTAATTTGAACATGTTTGCAATTTCCCGAAATAAGGCATTGGTCTTGTTGCTTTGAAAAGCTTGGACATTGTTGTTCAACTTCAATAATCTAAGACTGCAAGACCTGAGAAATATTATGTCTGATTGAGGGACATAGTCTTTTCGTACTTGTAAAATATCACTAGCTTTCCTCATTCGGATAGGTTCACAATTTTGATGTCTGTTGTTGCTAAGCAACGTCTGTTTGATGTCATATCGGAGAATATGGAGTAGAAGGTGTTGCCTCGTGGATAAGGCTTCTTACTTCAAAATAGAAAATTGAGGTTTTGAGGCATTTTCGTGGTCGTTTAATTTAATTAAATCTGCTAATATGGACATGTTTGCAATTTCCCGAAATAAGGCATTGGTCTTGTTTCTTTGAAAGGCTTGGACATTGTTATTCATCTTTAATAATCTAATATTGCAAGGCCTGAGAATTATTGAGTCTGATTCTGCATCGCAAGATTGAGGGAAAAGGTATCTTCTTACTTGTTAAATATCACTAGCTTTCCTCATTCGGACAGGTTCACAACTTTGATGTCTACTGTTGCATAGCAAAGTCTGTATGATGTCAAATAGGGTTGTATCACATAGACTGCATGGCCTAATGGATAAGGCGTCTGACTTCGAATCAGAAGATTGAGGGTCCGAGTCCCTTCGTGGTTGTTTAATTTCATTAGCTCAGCTAATTTGAACATGTTTGCAATTTCCCGAAATAAGGCATTGGTCTTGTTTCTTTGAAAGGCTTGGACATTGTTATTCATCTTTAATAATCTAATATTGCAAGGCCTGAGAATTATTGAGTCTGATTCTGCATCGCAAGATTGAGGGAAAAGGTATCTTCTTACTTGTTAAATATCACTAGCTTTCCTCATTCGGACAGGTTCACAACTTTGATGTCTACTGTTGCATAGCAAAGTCTGTATGATGTCAAATAGGGTCGTTTAATTTCATTAGCTCAGCTAATTCGTACATGTTTGCAATTTCCCTAAATAAGGCATTGGTCTTGTTGCTTTGAAAAGCTTGGACATTGTTGTTCAACTTTAATAATCTAAGACTGCAAGACCTGAGAATTATTGTGTCTGAATCTGCATCGAAAGATTGAAGGAAAGAGTATCTTTGTACTTGTTAAAAATCACTAGCTTTCCTCATTCGGACAGGTTCACAATTTTTATGTCTATGGTTGCATAGCAAAGTCTGTATAATGTCAAATAGGGCTGTATCACATAGACTGCGTGGCCTAATGGATAAGGCGTCTGACTTCGAATCAGAAGATTGAGGGTTCGAGTCCCTTCGTGGTTGTTTAATTTTCATTAGCTCCGCTAATATGGACATGTTTGCAATTTCGCTAAATAAGGCATTGGTCTTGTTGCTTGGACATTGTTATTCATCTTTAATAATCTAATATTGCAAGGCCTGAGAATTATTGAGTCTGATTCTGCATCGCAAGATTGAGGGAAAAGGTATCTTCTTACTTGTTAAATATCACTAGCTTTCCTCATTCTGACAGGTTCACAACTTTGATGTCTACTTTTGCATAGCAAAGTCTGTATAATGTCAAATAGGGCTGTATCACATTGACTGCGTGGCCTAATGGATAAGGCGTCTGACTTCGAATCAGAAGATTGAGGGTCCGAGTCCCTTCGTGGTTGTTTAATTTCATTAGCTCAGCTAATTTGAACATGTTTGCAATTTCCCGAAATAAGGCATTGGTCTTGTTGCTTTGAAAAGCTTGGACATTGTTGTTCAACTTCAATAATCTAAGACTGCAAGACCTGAGAAATATTATGTCTGATTGAGGGACATAGTCTTTTCGTACTTGTAAAATATCACTAGCTTTCCTCATTCGGATAGGTTCACAATTTTGATGTCTGTTGTTGCTAAGCAACGTCTGTTTGATGTCATATCGGAGAATATGGAGTAGAAGGTGTCGCCTCGTGGATAAGGCGTCTTACTTCAAAATAGAAAATTGAGGTTTTGAGGCATTTTCGTGGTCGTTTAATTTCATTAAATCTGCTAATATGGACATGTTTGCAATTTCGCTAAATAAGGCATTGGTCTTGTTGCTTTGAAAAGCTTGGACATTGTTGTTCAACTTTAATAATCTAAGACTGCAAGGCCTGAGAATTATTGTGTCTGAATCTGCATCGAAAGATTGAAGGAAAGAGTATCTTTGTACTTGTTAAAAATCACTAGCTTTCCTCATTCGGACAGGTTCACAATTTTTATGTCTATGGTTGCATAGCAAAGTCTGTATAATGTCAAATAGGGCTGTATCACATAGACTGCGTGGCCTAATGGATAAGGCGTCTGACTTCGAATCAGAAGATTGAGGGTTCGAGTCCCTTCGTGGTTGTTTAATTTCATTAGCTCAGCTAATTTGAACATGTTTGCAATTTCCCGAAATATGTCATTGGTCTTGTTGCTTTGAAAAGCTTGGACATTGTTGTTCAACTTCAATAATCTAAGACTGCAAGACCTGAGAAATATTATGTCTGATTGAGGGACATAGTCTTTTCGTACTTGTAAAATATCACTAGCTTTCCTCATTCGGATAGGTTCACAATTTTGATGTCTGTTGTTGCTAAGCAACGTCTGTTTGATGTCATATCGGAGAATATGGAGTAGAAGGTGTTGCCTCATGGATAAGGCGTCTTACTTCAAAATAGAAAATTGAGGTTTTGAGGCATTTTCGTGGTCGTTTAATTTCATTAAATCTGCTAATATGGACATGTTTGCAATTTCCCGAAATAAGGCATTGGTCTTGTTTCTTTGAAAGGCTTGGACATTGTTATTCATCTTTAATAATCTAATATTGCAAGGCCTGAGAATTATTGAGTCTGATTCTGCATCGCAAATTTGAGGGAAAAGGTATCTTCTTACTTGTTAAATATCACTAGCTTTCCTCATTCGGACAGGTTCACAACTTTGATGTCTACTGTTGTATAGCAAAGTCTGTATGATATCAAATAGGGTCGTTTAATTTCATTAGCTCAGCTAATTCGTACATGTTTGCAATTTCCCTAAATAAGGCATTGGTCTTGTTGCTTTGAAAAGCTTGGACATTGGACACTTCAATAATCTAAGACTGCAAGACCTGAGAAATATTATGTCTGATTGAGGGACATAGTATTTTCGTACTTGTAAAATATCACTAGCTTTCCTCATTCGGATAGGTTCACAATTTTGATGTCTGTTGTTGCTAAGCAACGTCTGTTTGATGTCATATCGGAGAATATGGAGTAGAAGGTGTTGCCTCGTGGATAAGGCGTCTTACTTCAAAATAGAAAATTGAGGTTTTGAGGCATTTTCGTGGTCGTTTAATTTAATTAAATCTGCTAATATGGACATGTTTGCAATTTCCCGAAATAAGGCATTGGTCTTGTTTCTTTGAAAGGCTTGGACATTGTTATTCATCTTTAATAATCTAATATTGCAAGGCCTGAGAATTATTGAGTCTGATTCTGCATCGCAAGATTGAGGGAAAAGGTATCTTCTTACTTGTTAAATATCACTAGCTTTCCTCATTCGGACAGGTTCACAACTTTGATGTCTACTGTTGCATAGCAAAGTCTGTATGATGTCAAATAGGGTTGTATCACATAGACTGCGTGGCCTAATGGATAAGGCGTCTGACTTCGAATCAGAAGATTGAGGGTCCGAGTCCCTTCGTGGTTGTTTAATTTCATTAGCTCAGCTAATTTGAACATGTTTGCAATTTCCCGAAATAAGGCATTGGTCTTGTTTCTTTGAAAGGCTTGGACATTGTTATTCATCTTTAATAATCTAATATTGCAAGGCCTGAGAATTATTGAGTCTGATTCTGCATCGCAAGATTGAGGGAAAAGGTATCTTCTTACTTGTTAAATATCACTAGCTTTCCTCATTCGGACAGGTTCACAACTTTGATGTCTACTGTTGCATAGCAAAGTCTGTATGATGTCAAATAGGGTCGTTTAATTTCATTAGCTCAGCTAATTCGTACATGTTTGCAATTTCCCTAAATAAGGCATTGGTCTTGTTGCTTTGAAAAGCTTGGACATTGGACACTTCAATAATCTAAGACTGCAAGACCTGAGAAATATTATGTCTGATTGAGGGACATAGTATTTTCGTACTTGTAAAATATCACTAGCTTTCCTCATTCGGATAGGTTCACAATTTTGATGTCTGTTGTTGCTAAACAACGTCTGTTTGATGTCATATCGGAGAATATGGAGTAGAAGGTGTTGCCTCGTGGATAAGGCGTCTTACTTCGAAACAGAAAATTGAGGTTTTGAGGCATTTTCGTGGTCGTTTAATTTCATTAAATCTGCTAATATGGACATGTTTGCAATTTCCCTAAATAAGGCATTGGTCTTGTTTCTTTGAAAGGCTTGGACATTGTTATTCATCTTTAATAATCTAATATTGCAAGGCCTGAGAATTATTGAGTCTGATTCTGCATCGCAAGATTGAGGGAAAAGGTATCTTCTTACTTGTTAAATATCACTAGCTTTCCTCATTCGGACAGGTTCACAACTTTGATGTCTACTGTTGCATAGCAAAGTCTGTATGATGTCAAATAGGGTCGTTTAATTTCATTAGCTCAGCTAATTCGTACATGTTTGCAATTTCCCTAAATAAGGCATTGGTCTTGTTGCTTTGAAAAGCTTGGACATTGTTGTTCAACTTTAATAATCTAAGACTGCAAGACCTGAGAATTATTGTGTCTGAATCTGCATCGAAAGATTGAAGGAAAGAGTATCTTTGTACTTGTTAAAAATCACTAGCTTTCCTCATTCGGACAGGTTCACAATTTTTATGTCTATGGTTGCATAGCAAAGTCTGTATAATGTCAAATAGGGCTGCATCACATAGACTGCGTGGCCTAATGGATAAGGCGTCTGACTTCGAATCAGAAGATTGAGGGTTCGAGTCCCTTCGTGGTTGTTTAATTTTCATTAGCTCCGCTAATATGGACATGTTTGCAATTTCGCTAAATAAGGCATTGGTCTTGTTGCTTGGACATTGTTATTCATCTTTAATAATCTAATATTGCAAGGCCTGAGAATTATTGAGTCTGATTCTGCATCGCAAGATTGAGGGAAAAGGTATCTTCTTACTTGTTAAATATCACTAGCTTTCCTCATTCTGACAGGTTCACAACTTTGATGTCTACTTTTGCATAGCAAAGTCTGTATAATGTCAAATAGGGCTGTATCACATTGACTGCGTGGCCTAATGGATAAGGCGTATGACTTCGAATCAGAAGATTGAGGGTCCGAGTCCCTTCGTGGTTGTTTAATTTCATTAGCTCAGCTAATTTGAACATGTTTGCAATTTCCCGAAATAAGGCATTGGTCTTGTTGCTTTGAAAAGCTTGGACATTGTTGTTCAACTTCAATAATCTAAGACTGCAAGATCTGAGAAATATTATGTCTGATTGAGGGACATAGTCTTTTCGTACTTGTAAAATATCACTAGCTTTCCTCATTCGGATAGGTTCACAATTTTGATGTCTGTTGTTGCTAAGCAACGTCTGTTTGATGTCATATCGGAGAATATGGAGTAGAAGGTGTCGCCTCGTGGATAAGGCGTCTTACTTCAAAATAGAAAATTGAGGTTTTGAGGCATTTTCGTGGTCGTTTAATTTCATTAAATCTGCTAATATGGACATGTTTGCAATTTCGCTAAATAAGGCATTGGTCTTGTTGCTTTGAAAAGCTTGGACATTGTTGTTCAACTTTAATAATCTAAGACTGCAAGGCCTGAGAATTATTGTGTCTGAATCTGCATCGAAAGATTGAAGGAAAGAGTATCTTTGTACTTGTTAAAAATCACTAGCTTTCCTCATTCGGACAGGTTAACAATTTTTATGTCTATGGTTGCATAGCAAAGTCTGTATGATATCAAATAGGGTCGTTTAATTTCATTAGCTCAGCTAATTCGTACATGTTTGCAATTTCCCGAAATATGTCATTGGTCTTGTTGCTTTGAAAAGCTTGGACATTGGACACTTCAATAATCTAAGACTGCAAGACCTGAGAAATATTATGTCTGATTGAGGGACATAGTCTTTTCGTACTTGTAAAATATCACTAGCTTTTGTTATATAAATATTCATACACATAGCTCATATAAACAAAGACATTCCGTCATAAGAACACATACACCCAGCCATAAGACTGACCCCCTCTTCCTTATATAAACACACATCTCATCTCCCTCTAACTGGCCGGTCCCAAGAGCAAAGAACTTTTGCTGTGCACCAATGGGGCCCGCTCTGGCTAGAGCAAGGCCCGCCTCCAACCCTCCGACCAGTCAAGAAGACCGAAACGACAAGACTCCACCTACTTTATTCTATGTATAAAAATGTATGTAACCATTGTATAGGTCTCTTTTTCACCTGGCTCCTTGCCGAGTTATGTGAACTAGGTCCGTGCACGTAAAACTGCGGGACAAGATATCTCTGACTCATTAAAACTGTCTTTTGTTACAACTGAAATCCACTCTGTCCAGCGTCCGTGATTTGGTCTCAACTCTCCAGTATTTGAACACTAACAGAATTGGTAGCAGAGTTTGGTTGTTCTTGAATTCGATCTATTATAAGTTAGTGTGAGAGGACGAGACTGATCACGGCTAAAAAATCAGACGGAAGAGTGACTTCCCCAGCCATTCATCTTGCCTCAGGAAATCTGATCGGAGCGCTCTATATAAAGGTGAGCAGAGCCCGTTATATCGAAATCTGCATATTGTATTATAGTCTAAACCAAATTTTGATCAGAAAGTACTGGGCGTGAGTATGAATCGGTGCCCAAATTTTTTACATAAGAACCTAAGACATTGATTAAAGATATCTTGTTTTGTAAAAAAAAATATATATATATATATTCTTATTAATGGGCCTATACTCAGTTATTTTAATAGGAATGTGTGAATTGTGATTGACCAATGTGTTAAATTCCTCCAGGGACCCTATTTGTTCTGAAATCTGCATAGAAAACTGTCCTAATTATAAATGTATTGGGTTGTGTATAGAGGTGACGTTAAATAGTGGCTGTGTTTTAACACGTAATGGACACAATTATGGATGTTGGAAATTCAATGAGAATTTCATACGAATGAATGAATTATAGATGAACCGAATCTGCAAGTTAGGTCTTGTGGAGGTGTGGTTATAGATGAACCGAATCTGCAAGTAAGGTCTTGTGGAGGTGTGGTTATAGATGAACCGAATCTGCAAGTAAGGTCTTGTGGAGGTGTGGTTATAGATGAACCGAATCTGCAAGTAAGGTCTTGTGGAGGTGTGGTTATAGTTTAATGATAGATGAACCGAATCTGCAAGTAAAAATTTCCTATTTTGATACGTTCTGTACTATCGAATAAGGTCTTGTGGAGGTGTGGTTATAGTTGAATGATAGATGAACCGGATCTGCAAGTAAAATCTCCTGTTGATACATATAACATCGAATAGGTCTTGTGGAGGTGTGGTTGGATTGAATGAATCTGCATGAAAAATGCCCTATTAAAAAAGCTGTGTATTATTTAATAGGTTTTGTAAGAGGTGTAGTCGAGTAGATACAGGATATGTAAGTTTGGCCTTCCACTAGACAGAGATCGGGAATGATGTGGCTATTGCACATCAAACAATAAACATAAGATGAACCAGAGTTGACATTCCATGATTTGGAGATGGGGGAAATTAAATTGAAAGAAACGTTTGTCGCGGAGTAGGTTGGGATACGTAACTGGGCTATTAGGCACACGTGCTGAAAGACAAAGCCACCTTAGTATCGAATGGCCGTGCAACTTTGACAGCAGCCGGGCTGGAATACTGATTTTCGTTTTTTTTTCATTCTTGTTGATATTGCCTAAAGTTTAAAATTATTCTGACAATTGCTATAGAATCGCTGGAATTTACTGATATAAGTTCATAAAGGAACTTACTGAATTGTTTCTAGAAAGTATTTAAATAAGCCGCCGAGCTTAGTACAGACTTTGTTTGACAGACGCTAAAAGCTACACACTGATTTTTGGGTTTTTCTATTCTATCCATATTTCCTAAAGATATATAATTATTCTGACAATTGCTATAGAATCGCTCGAATTTACTGATATAAGTTCATAAAGGAATTTACTGAATTGTTTACAGAAAGTATTTAAATAATTCACTGAACAACTCTTGGTTGTCTAGACATTCTATCTATATTTCCTAAAGAGCTAGAATTACTCTGAAAATTGTTATAGAACCGCATATATTCACTGATATATTGTTCCAAAAGGAAATCGCATAATCATTTATAGAAAATACCTAAACGAATCGCTGAACAAATTCAAATAAAATACCGGTGAAATACACACGTGGCGGGCGTCACATACTGATAACCCCCTTTGTCTCGACCAGGGACAGGCTACGCATACAACGATAGAAATAAACACCACATAGTAAGGATTGAATATACCTAAATAACGCAGTATACACATTATCAGACGAACTAGATAAAATGTCTGCAGCTACCACGCCCAAACTAAAATTCTATGAATATTTAGATCAGAGTATGATTGATAGAGCGGGAGGTAAAAAACAGTATGGGAAAGTGGAGAAAGTGTGGAAAGGATTACGGATAAGATGGACACAAGCAGGTTATTTTAGCGGAGGCCCACCTACAGGGGGGAAACTCCAAGATATGCAGACAGAATTAGAGGACGCAGTAGAGCATGCAAAAGCGAGTGAGGCGGAGAGAAACAACATACACAGGTTCAAAAAAGTAGGTACAAGAGAGAGAGAGAGAGCAGAGGGGGAGCTCAAGATAGGTACATGGGCCATACAGGAGAGTAGGAGGGTGCTGCCCAAAAACACACCAGACATGATGGGCGTGGCTATTGTGGCGTCGGGGGATGTTAAAGCTCCGCCTGAGAACTTGCCCACGGCTCCCCCAGTGGCCGTTTCTCCCTCACTATATCCACAATTGACAATGGAGGCAGTTCAGCCCCAGCCATACTCAAAGGGACAAAATCACCGGAGCCCGTCACACAACCCATTCCTGCCCAGGGCACCTCCCACAATACAGGCTCCAGTTCTGAGAATAGACCAAGGGGAGTTAAAAGGGGAAATTACCCTGGGGATAACGGCTGGCCATATGGTATGTGAACAGTTCGAAACTGGGATTCCAGGAGCAGGAGACCTCCCCCAGGAACGGAGGCCGCAATGCTCCTCTGTGAACTCTCTCACCTCTGAAACCAGAGGACACTTACAAACAAGATTAGATTCAAACCACTTCTATCAGACGGATAGGGAGGACTGTCATCAGAACATGGATATCGAAAACGAAGAAGAAATTGACATGGTGCTCACCCCAGCTCCGATGGGAGCTCCAAACGTGACTAAGATGCAGGAGCTGCTGAAATCATCAATAGCTCGAGCTAAGGAACTCAGGGAGCTAATAGCTAACCAAGATAACAACAGAGAGGGAGCCTACCGTGTGGAAGGCATAATGAGAGGAACAGTAACCAAAGTTACCGAATCAATGGGGTCCGAAACACTCCGTCGGTCCTCCAGAATTGCTGATAGAAGAGAGCGAGAGCAGGAGATGGCAGGACAGTACCCCCTGCGACCGACACCAGGTGATGCACACACTGTGGAGTACCAGCCCTGGAAAATGACTGATTTAACAACACTGATGGGACAGATGCCTAGCCTACATGGAGGAGCTTCAGCGTGGCTACTTCAACTGCAGACACTTACGTCAGGAATGCAACTCTGCCTAGGAGACATGAAAGCACTTCTAGCAAGAGCCACCGACCACGGAACCATGGAGGCCCTCATGACAGCAGCTGACCTTGGATGGCGGGCCCCAACACTGCCCATAGACCACTTCCGTACCAGATTATGGGAAGTTCTACGGAGAGCATACCCTACAGAAAGAAACCATGCCACCTTATCCTCCTTTACAATCAACCCAGGTGAGCAACCTGCAGCATACCTGGACAGGGCTAAGACCACATGGAGATCGGTCCACGAAGAACCATTCGATCACACTGATACCACACTCAGCATGTGGAAGGAAATGGTGGTCAACGGGTGTCCTGGAGATGTTAAAACCAAACTCAGAGGAACGGTAGGGTTGATTGCACTTCCTCTGACCCAATTCAATACGCATGTGCACCACCATGTGACCCAGCACAACAAGGAAAGAGGGGGTGCTGAGAGCCAGGTGCAGTCCCTCCAGGTACAACTCCTGAAACTCCAATTGAAGGAAGCACAACAAGGAGAAAAACCTAAGAAACAGATGGTGGCGGAAGAAACGAAGGAGCCGGGAACCAAAACAGACATCTCCCAAATAGTGGCCCAGACTGTCGCTCAGATGATCCAACAGCAGGCAGCCTCACTCACGGCCACTAGGGGGGCCCAACCACCCCAATACCCTCCCCCACAGCAGTATATCCTGCAACAACAACACCCAGTATGGGCTCGACGGGGTCCCTACACTGGACAACACAGAGGGGGAAATTACCAGTGTTTTAACTGCGGAATTACCGGTCATTTTGCCAGAGATTGCATGAAACCACTCTCCCCGCAGCAACAGCAATGGAGAGCAAGAGGAAGTGGGGGAAACCCACCTCTGCAACATCAGCAACCAGGACCCACACCCATGCATCAGCAACAGCCAGCATACAACCACCCAGAATCTAGCCACATGCAGCAGGAGCAGCAAGATTACAACCAACCCTCCCACTTCAACACCTGATCACCCAGTAAGAATGATGAGGATGCCACTCCTGCCGATGACCACACTGTCTGAAGCCCAAGAAGTGTACTGGCTAAAATGCCTACCCACAGGGCCTGCCACCCCTCACATCCAGTTTAAGTTCAACCAACTGAAAGCTCAAATCTACACTCTGCACCCATATAAGACTCCCCAAGCTGAGATCCATTGCACACTCAATGCAACAGAAACTGATGACTGCCTCTACACTGCAGACTGGGACGAAGACATGATGCACCTGACCCCACCTATCAGGTGTTGTACCATTGGGTGTGGCCCAGAGGGGGTGGCAGCACCGGTCATCCTACGATCAAGGAACCTCCATGCACCCCTGGCCTGGACGGCTGAAGCATCAACAGCCATAGCATTCCTGAAAACAGATCTATCAGCGGCAGCAGCTCTGACTGCACCTGACTACAAGAACAAGTTCCATTTGGATGTTTCTGAAAGGGAAGGATTCACCTCATCCGTCCTATTCCAGAAACAAGGGGGGAGAGAAGGGTCTTGATGTACTACTCTTCAAACTTGACCACATTGAGGTAGGACAGTCAACATGCTCCAGATACGTTGCTGCAGTAGCAAAAGCTATTGAAAAAACAGCTCACCTCGTGATGGCACCCTTCAATCAGCCATCATCCCTCAACCAGCATCGGCCAAATTAGCTGAAATCATCGGATTGACGCAGGTCCTCATCAGAGGAAAAGGAAAGACTGAATATCTATACAGACTCAGCCCATGCCCATGAAGCAGGCCACACTGATGGACCCAGAACTTTTATGAGAAACACATGGCCCCACACACGAAGGCAAACTAAAGACCCTCCAAAAAGGCCTCGCACATCTGGTGGCACCCTCACATAAAAAATATGACTGACTTATTTTATGACGATGATTTATTTTGTGACGAATGCAATGGTTGTGACAGACACAACCCAAAGAAACCATATCAAACACCAATGGGCTCATACGTAATACCTAATGCATGTTTTCAGGATATTAGTATAGACTACACCGACATGGGCCCCGAAAATTTATCTAAAGGCAAACTCTATCTCCTAGTCATAGTAGATAGGTTCTCCAAATGGGTAGAGGCAATACTAACAAAAGGGGAGGATGCTAGGTCAGTCTTTAAGTGGCTACAAACCAAACTAATTCCCAGGTATGGCATCCCAAGACAAATCAAATTTGACAAATGGCTCACATTTAACAAACACCTGAGACAGGTGGAAGAAAGATTTGGCATAACCCACATATTTGGATCTGTGTACAGGCCCCAATCCCAAAATCTGGTGGAACGTCAAACCAAAAGCTAAGATAGCTTTGGGATAATGACTGGTAGAGTCATGCATGGTCCACCAAGGGAGGGAGGTCATATGCCCGCCCTTGATGTACAACAAATGGTAATGTCTAATTATGTGAAAAAACTGACGGTTCTCGCTGCAGCACTCTCTACCCAGGTTCACAAGGTCCAGGAGGGGGAGCTGCCGGGGGACACGCCACTACTGAAGGTAAAGGTTGGTGACGGGGTGAGGGTTACAGTCCACAAGAGAAAGTGGCTGGAACCCAGGTGGACTGGACCGTACGAAGTGAAGGAGGTTACTTCACACTCAGTCCAGGTCAAAGGTAAATCAGGCACACCTTGGCACCGCCTTACACATTGCACCCCAGCCCCAATTCCTTCTAGAACACTGACTGAAGTCAGAGCTGATTTGAGCGGCCTAAATTCGATTCCAAATGAAGACACTCCTTCCTCAGGTGATGCGGCATCAAACTCCGCCTCCCCTGAGAAGGGAACCTCGCCCAGTTAGAGGGAAATTTCTCCCTCTCTGGGTGAGGCTGGGGATATCTGGTCCCTTATTTGTGATATTCATACTGATATTTGGAGTAACCCTAGGACTTTCACATGGTTAATTGAACAACTATTTCACCCTGCCACATCACATACACCAACCCCTACACATGTCCCTAACTCCTTTCCTGATATCACTCCCTCCAATCACTCCCGTCCCAAACGTAGCACTACACCTACAGACCCACCATGCAAACCAGACAAGGTTAGGAGCACCACCTTATGTATACCCACGATTGCAACCGCCACCTTTATGCTATAGTTTTCACGTCTAATAGACGTGAAGAGGGGGATTTGTTATATAAATATTCATACACATAGCTCATATAAACAAAGACATTCCGTCATAAGAACACATACACCCAGCCATAAGACTGACCCCCTCTTCCTTATATAAACACACATCTCATCTCCCTCTAACTGGCCGGTCCCAAGAGCAAAGAACTTTTGCTGTGCACCAATGGGGCCCGCTCTGGCTAGAGCAAGGCCCGCCTCCAACCCTCCGACCAGTCAAGAAGACCGAAACGACAAGACTCCACCTACTTTATTCTATGTATAAAAATGTATGTAACCATTGTATAGGTCTCTTTTTCACCTGGCTCCTTGCCGAGTTATGTGAACTAGGTCCGTGCACGTAAAACTGCGGGACAAGATATCTCTGACTCATTAAAACTGTCTTTTGTTACAACTGAAATCCACTCTGTCCAGCGTCCGTGATTTGGTCTCAACTCTCCAGTATTTGAACACTAACACTTTCCTCATTCGGATAGGTTCACAATTTTGATGTCTGTTGTTGCTAAGCAACGTCTGTTTGATGTCATATCGGAGAATATGGAGTAGAAGGTGTTGCCTCGTGGATAAGGCGTCTTACTTCAAAATAGAAAATTGAGGTTTTGAGGCATTTTCGTGGTCGTTTAATTTAATTAAATCTGCTAATATGGACATGTTTGCAATTTCCCGAAATATGTCATTGGTCTTGTTGCTTTGAAAAGCTTGGACATTGTTGTTCAACTTCAATAATCTAAGACTGCAAGACCTGAGAAATATTATGTCTGATTGAGGGACATAGTCTTTTCGTACTTGTAAAATATCACTAGCTTTCCTCATTCGGATAGGTTCACAATTTTGATGTCTGTTGTTGCTAAGCAACGTCTGTTTGATGTCATATCGGAGAATATGGAGTAGAAGGTGTTGCCTCGTGGATAAGGCTTCTTACTTCAAAATAGAAAATTGAGGTTTTGAGGCATTTTCGTGGTCGTTTAATTTAATTAAATCTGCTAATATGGACATGTTTGCAATTTCCCGAAATAAGGCATTGGTCTTGTTTCTTTGAAAGGCTTGGACATTGTTATTCATCTTTAATAATCTAATATTGCAAGGCCTGAGAATTATTGAGTCTGATTCTGCATCGCAAGATTGAGGGAAAAGGTATCTTCTTACTTGTTAAATATCACTAGCTTTCCTCATTTGGACAGGTTCACAACTTTGATGTCTACTGTTGCATAGCAAAGTCTGTTTGATGTCAAATAGGGTTGTATCACATAGACTGCGTGGCCTAATGGATAAGGCGTCTGACTTCGAATCAGAAGATTGAGGGTCCGAGTCCCTTCGTGGTTGTTTAATTTCATTAGCTCAGCTAATTTGAACATGTTTGCAATTTCCCGAAATAAGGCATTGGTCTTGTTTCTTTGAAAGGCTTGGACATTGTTATTCATCTTTAATAATCTAATATTGCAAGGCCTGAGAATTATTGAGTCTGATTCTGCATCGCAAGATTGAGGGAAAAGGTATCTTCTTACTTGTTAAATATCACTAGCTTTCCTCATTCGGACAGGTTCACAACTTTGATGTCTACTGTTGCATAGCAAAGTCTGTATGATGTCAAATAGGGTCGTTTAATTTCATTAGCTCAGCTAATTCGTACATGTTTGCAATTTCCCGAAATAAGGCATTGGTCTTGTTGCTTTGAAAAGCTTGGACATTGTTGTTCAACTTTAATAATCTAAGACTGCAAGGCCTGAGAATTATTGTGTCTGAATCTGCATCGAAAGATTGAAGGAAAGAGTATCTTTGTACTTGTTAAAAATCACTAGCTTTCCTCATTCGGACAGGTTCACAATTTTTATGTCTATGGTTGCATAGCAAAGTCTGTATAATGTCAAATAGGGCTGTATCACATAGACTGCGTGGCCTAATGGATAAGGCGTCTGACTTCGAATCAGAAGATTGAGGGTTCGAGTCCCTTCGTGGTTGTTTAATTTTCATTAGCTCCGCTAATATGGACATGTTTGCAATTTCGCTAAATAAGGCATTGGTCTTGTTGCTTGGACATTGTTATTCATCTTTAATAATCTAATATTGCAAGGCCTGAGAATTATTGAGTCTGATTCTGCATCGCAAGATTGAGGGAAAAGGTATCTTCTTACTTGTTAAATATCACTAGCTTTCCTCATTCGGACAGGTTCACAACTTTGATGTCTACTTTTGCAAAGCAAAGTCTGTATAATGTCAAATAGGGCTGTATCACATTGACTGCGTGGCCTAATGGATAAGGCGTCTGACTTCGAATCAGAAGATTGAGGGTCCGAGTCCCTTCGTGGTTGTTTAATTTCATTAGCTCAGCTAATTTGAACATGTTTGCAATTTCCCGAAATAAGGCATTGGTGTTGTTGCTTTGAAAAGCTTGGACATTGTTGTTCAACTTCAATAATCTAAGACTGCAAGACCTGAGAAATATTATGTCTGATTGAGGGACATAGTCTTTTCGTACTTGTAAAATATCACTAGCTTTCCTCATTCGGATAGGTTCACAATTTTGATGTCTGTTGTTGCTAAGCAACGTCTGTTTGATGTCATATCGGAGAATATGGAGTAGAAGGTGTCGCCTCGTGGATAAGGCGTCTTACTTCAAAATAGAAAATTGAGGTTTTGAGGCATTTTCGTGGTCGTTTAATTTCATTAAATCTGCTAATATGGACATGTTTGCAATTTCGCTAAATAAGGCATTGGTCTTGTTGCTTTGAAAAGCTTGGACATTGTTGTTCAACTTTAATAATCTAAGACTGCAAGGCCTGAGAATTATTGTGTCTGAATCTGCATCGAAAGATTGAAGGAAAGAGTATCTTTGTACTTGTTAAAAATCACTAGCTTTCCTCATTCGGACAGGTTCACAATTTTTATGTCTATGGTTGCATAGCAAAGTCTGTATAATGTCAAATAGGGCTGTATCACATAGACTGCGTGGCCTAATGGATAAGGCGTCTGACTTCGAATCAGAAGATTGAGGGTTCGTGTCCCTTCGTGGTTGTTTAATTTCATTAGCTCAGCTAATTTGAACATGTTTGCAATTTCCCGAAATATGTCATTGGTCTTGTTGCTTTGAAAAGCTTGGACATTGTTGTTCAACTTCAATAATCTAAGACTGCAAGACCTGAGAAATATTATGTCTGATTGAGGGACATAGTCTTTTCGTACTTGTAAAATATCACTAGCTTTCCTCATTCGGATAGGTTCACAATTTTGATGTCTGTTGTTGCTAAGCAACGTCTGTTTGATGTCATATCGGAGAATATGGAGTAGAAGGTGTTGCCTCATGGATAAGGCGTCTTACTTCAAAATAGAAAATTGAGGTTTTGAGGCATTTTCGTGGTCGTTTAATTTCATTAAATCTGCTAATATGGACATGTTTGCAATTTCCCGAAATAAGGCATTGGTCTTGTTTCTTTGAAAGGCTTGGACATTGTTATTCATCTTTAATAATCTAATATTGCAAGGCCTGAGAATTATTGAGTCTGATTCTGCATCGCAAATTTGAGGGAAAAGGTATCTTCTTACTTGTTAAATATCACTAGCTTTCCTCATTCGGACAGGTTCACAACTTTGATGTCTACTGTTGTATAGCAAAGTCTGTATGATATCAAATAGGGTCGTTTAATTTCATTAGCTCAGCTAATTCGTACATGTTTGCAATTTCCCTAAATAAGGCATTGGTCTTGTTGCTTTGAAAAGCTTGGACATTGGACACTTCAATAATCTAAGACTGCAAGACCTGAGAAATATTATGTCTGATTGAGGGACATAGTATTTTCGTACTTGTAAAATATCACTAGCTTTCCTCATTCGGATAGGTTCACAATTTTGATGTCTGTTGTTGCTAAGCAACGTCTGTTTGATGTCATATCGGAGAATATGGAGTAGAAGGTGTTGCCTCGTGGATAAGGCGTCTTACTTCAAAATAGAAAATTGAGGTTTTGAGGCATTTTCGTGGTCGTTTAATTTAATTAAATCTGCTAATATGGACATGTTTGCAATTTCCCGAAATAAGGCATTGGTCTTGTTTCTTTGAAAGGCTTGGACATTGTTATTCATCTTTAATAATCTAATATTGCAAGGCCTGAGAATTATTGAGTCTGATTCTGCATCGCAAGATTGAGGGAAAAGGTATCTTCTTACTTGTTAAATATCACTAGCTTTCCTCATTCGGACAGGTTCACAACTTTGATGTCTACTGTTGCATAGCAAAGTCTGTATGATGTCAAATAGGGTTGTATCACATAGACTGCGTGGCCTAATGGATAAGGCGTCTGACTTCGAATCAGAAGATTGAGGGTCCGAGTCCCTTCGTGGTTGTTTAATTTCATTAGCTCAGCTAATTTGAACATGTTTGCAATTTCCCGAAATAAGGCATTGGTCTTGTTTCTTTGAAAGGCTTGGACATTGTTATTCATCTTTAATAATCTAATATTGCAAGGCCTGAGAATTATTGAGTCTGATTCTGCATCGCAAGATTGAGGGAAAAGGTATCTTCTTACTTGTTAAATATCACTAGCTTTCCTCATTCGGACAGGTTCACAACTTTGATGTCTACTGTTGCATAGCAAAGTCTGTATGATGTCAAATAGGGTTGTTTAATTTCATTAGCTCAGCTAATTCGTACATGTTTGCAATTTCCCTAAATAAGGCATTGGTCTTGTTGCTTTGAAAAGCTTGGACATTGTTGTTCAACTTTAATAATCTAAGACTGCAAGACCTGAGAATTATTGTGTCTGAATCTGCATCGAAAGATTGAAGGAAAGAGTATCTTTGTACTTGTTAAAAATCACTAGCTTTCCTCATTCGGACAGGTTCACAATTTTTATGTCTATGGTTGCATAGCAAAGTCTGTATAATGTCAAATAGGGCTGTATCACATAGACTGCGTGGCCTAATGGATAAGGCGTCTGACTTCGAATCAGAAGATTGAGGGTTCGAGTCCCTTCGTGGTTGTTTAATTTTCATTAGCTCCGCTAATATGGACATGTTTGCAATTTCGCTAAATAAGGCATTGGTCTTGTTGCTTGGACATTGTTATTCATCTTTAATAATCTAATATTGCAAGGCCTGAGAATTATTGAGTCTGATTCTGCATCGCAAGATTGAGGGAAAAGGTATCTTCTTACTTGTTAAATATCACTAGCTTTCCTCATTCGGACAGGTTCACAACTTTGATGTCTACTTTTGCATAGCAAAGTCTGTATAATGTCAAATAGGGCTGTATCACATTGACTGCGTGGCCTAATGGATAAGGCGTCTGACTTCGAATCAGAAGATTGAGGGTCCGAGTCCCTTCGTGGTTGTTTAATTTCATTAGCTCAGCTAATTTGAACATGTTTGCAATTTCCCGAAATAAGGCATTTGTCTTGTTGTTTTGAAAAGCTTGGACATTGGACACTTCAATAATCTAAGACTGCAAGACCTGAGAAATATTATGTCTGATTGAGGGACATAGTCTTTTCGTACTTGTAAAATATCACTAGCTTTCCTCATTCGGATAGGTTCACAATTTTGATGTCTGTTGTTGCTAAGCAACGTCTGTTTGATGTCATATCGGAGAATATGGAGTAGAAGGTGTCGCGTCGTGGATAAGGCGTCTTACTTCAAAATAGAAAATTGAGGTTTTGAGGCATTTTCGTGGTCGTTTAATTTCATTAAATCTGCTAATATGGACATGTTTGCAATTTCGCTAAATAAGGCATTGGTCTTGTTGCTTTGAAAAGCTTGGACATTGTTGTTCAACTTTAATAATCTAAGACTGCAAGGCCTGAGAATTATTGTGTCTGAATCTGCATCGAAAGATTGAAGGAAAGAGTATCTTTGTACTTGTTAAAAATCACTAGCTTTCCTCATTCGGACAGGTTCACAATTTTTATGTCTACTGTTGCATAGCAAAGTCTGTATGATGTCAAATAGGGTTGCATCACATAGACTGCGTGGCCTAATGGATAAGGCGTCTGACTTCGAATCAGAAGATTGAGGGTTCGAGTCCCTTCGTGGTTGTTTAATTTCATTAGCTCAGCTAATTTGAACATGTTTGCAATTTCCCGAAATATGGCATTGGTCTTGTTGCTTTGAAAAGCTTGGACATTGTTGTTCAACTTCAATAATCTAAGACTGCAAGACCTGAGAAATATTATGTCTGATTGAGGGACATAGTCTTTTCGTACTTGTAAAATATCACTAGCTTTCCTCATTCGGATAGGTTCACAATTTTGATGTCTGTTGTTGCTAAGCAACGTCTGTTTGATGTCATATTGGAGAAAATGGAGTAGAAGGTGTTGCCTCGTGGTTAAGGCGTCTTACTTCTAAATAGAAAATTGAGGTTTTGAGGCATTTTCGTGGTCGTTTAATTTAATTAAATCTGCTAATATGGACATGTTTGCAATTTCCCGAAATAAGGCATTGGTCTTGTTTCTTTGAAAGGCTTGGACATTGTTATTCATCTTTAATAATCTAATATTGCAAGGCCTGAGAATTATTGAGTCTGATTCTGCATCGCAAGATTGAGGGAAAAGGTATCTTCTTACTTGTTAAATATCACTAGCTTTCCTCATTCGGACAGGTTCACAACTTTGATGTCTACTGTTGCATAGCAAAGTCTGTATGATGTCAAATAGGGTCGTTTAATTTCATTAGCTCAGCTAATTCGTACATGTTTGCAATTTCCCTAAATAAGGCATTGGTCTTGTTGCTTTGAAAAGCTTGGACATTGTTGTTCAACTTTAATAATCTAAGACTGCAAGACCTGAGAATTATTGTGTCTGAATCTGCATCGAAAGATTGAAGGAAAGAGTATCTTTGTACTTGTTAAAAATCACTAGCTTTCCTCATTCGGACAGGTTCACAATTTTTATGTCTATGGTTGCATAGCAAAGTCTGTATAATGTCAAATAGGGCTGTATCACATAGACTGCGTGGCCTAATGGATAAGGCGTCTGACTTCGAATCAGAAGATTGAGGGTTCGAGTCCCTTCGTGGTTGTTTAATTTTCATTAGCTCCGCTAATATGGACATGTTTGCAATTTCGCTAAATAAGGCATTGGTCTTGTTGCTTGGACATTGTTATTCATCTTTAATAATCTAATATTGCAAGGCCTGAGAATTATTGAGTCTGATTCTGCATCGCAAGATTGAGGGAAAAGGTATCTTCTTACTTGTTAAATATCACTAGCTTTCCTCATTCGGACAGGTTCACAACTTTGATGTCTACTTTTGCATAGCAAAGTCTGTATAATGTCAAATAGGGCTGTATCACATTGACTGCGTGGCCTAATGGATAAGGCGTCTGACTTCGAATCAGAAGATTGAGGGTCCGAGTCCCTTCGTGGTTGTTTAATTTCATTAGCTCAGCTAATTTGAACATGTTTGCAATTTCCCGAAATAAGGCATTTGTCTTGTTGTTTTGAAAAGCTTGGACATTGGACACTTCAATAATCTAAGACTGCAAGACCTGAGAAATATTATGTCTGATTGAGGGACATAGTCTTTTCGTACTTGTAAAATATCACTAGCTTTCCTCATTCGGATAGGTTCACAATTTTGATGTCTGTTGTTGCTAAACAACGTCTGTTTGATGTCATATCGGAGAATATGGAGTAGAAGGTGTTGCCTCGTGGATAAGGCGTCTTACTTCGAAACAGAAAATTGAGGTTTTGAGGCATTTTCGTGGTCGTTTAATTTAATTAAATCTGCTAATATGGACATGTTTGCAATTTCCCGAAATATGTCATTGGTCTTGTTGCTTTGAAAAGCTTGGACATTGTTGTTCAACTTCAATAATCTAAGACTGCAAGACCTGAGAAATATTATGTCTGATTGAGGGACATAGTCTTTTCGTACTTGTAAAATATCACTAGCTTTCCTCATTCGGATAGGTTCACAATTTTGATGTCTGTTGTTGCTAAGCAACGTCTGTTTGATGTCATATCGGAGAATATGGAGTAGAAGGTGTTGCCTCGTGGATAAGGCTTCTTACTTCAAAATAGAAAATTGAGATTTTGAGGCATTTTCGTGGTCGTTTAATTTCATTAAATCTGCTAATATGGACATGTTTGCAATTTCGCTAAATAAGGCATTGGTCTTGTTTCTTTGAAAGGCTTGGACATTGTTATTCATCTTTAATAATCTAATATTGCAAGGCCTGAGAATTATTGAGTCTGATTCTGCATCGCAAGATTGAGGGAAAAGGTATCTTCTTACTTGTTAAATATCACTAGCTTTCCTCATTCGGACAGGTTCACAACTTTGATGTCTATGGTTGCATAGCAAAGTCTGTATAATGTCAAATAGGGCTGTATAGCATAGACTGCCTGGCCTAATGGATAAGGCGCCTGACTTCGAATCAGAAGATTGAGGGTTCGAGTCCCTTCGTGGTTGTTTAATTTCATTAGCTCAGCTAATTTGAACATGTTTGCAATTTCCCAAAATAAGGCATTGGTCTTGTTTCTTTGAAAGGCTTGGACATTGTTATTCATCTTTAATAATCTAATATTGCAAGGCCTGAGAATTATTGAGTCTGATTCTGCATCGCAAGATTGAGGGAAAAGGTATCTTCTTACTTGTTAAATATCACTAGCTTTCCTCATTCGGACAGGTTCACAACTTTGATGTCTACTGTTGCATAGCAAAGTCTGTATGATGTCAAATAGGGTCGTTTAATTTCATTAGCTCAGCTAATTCGTACATGTTTGCAATTTCCCTAAATAAGGCATTGGTCTTGTTGCTTTGAAAAGCTTGGACATTGTTGTTCAACTTTAATAATCTAAGACTGCAAGACCTGAGAATTATTGTGTCTGAATCTGCATCGAAAGATTGAAGGAAAGAGTATCTTTGTACTTGTTAAAAATCACTAGCTTTCCTCATTCGGACAGGTTCACAATTTTTATGTCTATGGTTGTATCTTCTTACTTGTTAAATATCACTAGCTTTCCTCATTCGGACAGGTGCCAACTTTGATGTCTACTGTTGCATAGCAAAGTCTGTATGATGTCAAATAGGGTCGTTTAATTTCATTAGCTCAGCTAATTCGTACATGTTTGCAATTTCCATAAATAAGGCATTGGTCTTGTTGCTTTGAAAAGCTTGGACATTGTTGTTCAACTTTAATAATCTAAGACTGCAAGACCTGAGAATTATTGTGTCTGAATCTGCATCGAAAGATTGAAGGAAAGAGTATCTTTGTACTTGTTAAAAATCACTAGCTTTCCTCATTCGCAAAGTCTGTATAATGTCAAATAGGGCTGTATAACATAGACTGCGTGGCCTAATGGATAAGGCGTCTGACTTCGAATCAGAAGATTGAGGGTTCGAGTCCCTTCGTGGTTGTTTAATTTCATTAGCTCCGCTAATATGGACATGTTTGCAATTTCGCTAAATAAGGCATTGGTCTTGTTGCTTGGACATTGTTATTCATCTTTAATAATCTAATATTGCAAGGCCTGAGAATTATTGTGTCTGAATCTGCATCGAAAAATAAAATAATGGACATGTTTGCAATTTCGCTAAATAAGGCATTGGTCTTGTTGCTTTGAAAAGCTTGGACATTGTTGTTCAACTTTAATAATCTAAGACTGCAAGGCCTGAGAATTATTGTGTCTGAATCTGCATCGAAAGATTGAGGGAAAAGGTATCTTCTTACTTGTTAAATATCACTAGCTTTCCTCATTCGGACAGGTTCACAACTTTGATGTCTACTGTTGCATAGCAAAGTCTGTATAATGTCAAATAGGGCTGTATCACATAGACTGCGTGGCCTAATGGATAAGGCGTCTGACTTCGAATCAGAAGATTGAGGGTTCGAGTCCCTTCGTGGTTGTTTAATTTCATTAGCTCAGCTAATTTGAACATGTTTGCAATTTCCCAAAATAAGGCATTGGTCTTGTTTCTTTGAAAGGCTTGGACATTGTTATTCATCTTTAATAATCTAATATTGCAAGGCCTGAGAATTATTGAGTCTGATTCTGCATCGCAAGATTGAGGGAAAAGGTATCTTCTGACTTGTTAAATATCACTAGCTTTCCTCATTCGGACAGGTTCACAACTTTGATGTCTACTGTTGCATAGCAAAGTCTGTATGATGTCAAATAGGGTCGTTTAATTTCATTAGCTCAGCTAATTCGTACATGTTTGCAATTTCCCTAAATAAGGCATTGGTCTTGTTGCTTTGAAAAGCTTGGATATTGTTGTTCAACTTTAATAATCTAAGACTGCAAGACCTGAGAATTATTGTGTCTGAATCTGCATCGAAAGATTGAAGGAAAGAGTATCTTTGTACTTGTTAAAAATCACTAGCTTTCCTCATTCGGACAGGTTCACAATTTTTATGTCTATGGTTGCATAGCAAAGTCTGTATAATGTCAAATAGGGCTGTATCACATAGACTGCGTGGCCTAATGGATAAGGCGTCTGACTTGGAATCAGAAGATTGAGGGTTCAAGTCCCTTCGTGGTTGTTTAATTTCATTAGCTCAGCTAATTTGAACATGTTTGCAATTTCCCGAAATAAGGCATTGGTCTTGTTGCTTTGAAAAGCTTGGACATTGGACACTTCAATAATCTAAGACTGCAAGACCTGAGAAATATTATGTCTGATTGAGGGACATAGTATTTTCGTACTTGTAAAATATCACTAGCTTTCCTCATTCGGATAGGTTCACAATTTTGATGTCTGTTGTTGCTAAACAACGTCTGTTTGATGTCATATCGGAGAATATGGAGTAGAAGGTGTTGCCTCGTGGATAAGGCGTCTTACTTCGAAACAGAAAATTGAGGTTTTGAGGCATTTTCGTGGTCGTTTAATTCCATTAAATCTGCTAATATGGACATGTTTGCAATTTCGCTAAATAAGGCATTGGTCTTGTTGCTTTGAAAAGCTTGGACATTGTTGTTCAACTTTAATAATCTAAGACTGCAAGGCCTGAGAATTATTGTGTCTGAATCTGCATCGAAAGATTGAAGGAAAGAGTATCTTTGTACTTGTTAAAAATCACTAGCTTTCCTCATTCGGACAGGTTCACAATTTTTATGTCTATGGTTGCATAGCAAAGTCTGTATAATGTCAAATAGGGCTATATCACATAGACTGCGTGGCCTAATGGATAAGGCGTCTGACTTCGAATCAGAAGATTGAGGGTCCGAGTCCCTTCGTGGTTGTTTAATTTCATTAGCTCAGCTAATTTGAACATGTTTGCAATTTCCCGAAATAAGGCATTGGTCTTGTTGCTTTGAAAAGCTTGGACATTGGACACTTCAATAATCTAAGACTGCAAGACCTGAGAAATATTATGTCTGATTGAGGGACATAGTATTTTCGTACTTGTAAAATATCACTAGCTTTCCTCATTCGGATAGGTTCACAATTTTGATGTCTGTTGTTGCTAAGCAACGTCTGTTTGATGTCATATCGGAGAATATGGAGTAGAAGGTGTTGCCTCGTGGATAAGGCTTCTTACTTCAAAATAGAAAATTGAGGTTTTGAGGCATTTTCGTGGTCGTTTAATTTAATTAAATCTGCTAATATGGACATGTTTGCAATTTCCCGAAATAAGGCATTGGTCTTGTTTCTTTGAAAGGCTTGGACATTGTTATTCATCTTTAATAATCTAATATTGCAAGGCCTGAGAATTATTGAGTCTGATTCTGCATCGCAAGATTGAGGGAAAAGGTATCTTCTTACTTGTTAAATATCACTAGCTTTCCTCATTCGGACAGGTTCACAACTTTGATGTCTACTGTTGCATAGCAAAGTCTGTATGATGTCAAATAGGGTTGCATCACATAGACTGCGTGGCCTAATGGATAAGGCGTCTGACTTCGAATCAGAAGATTGAGGGTTCGAGTCCCTTCGTGGTTGTTTAATTTTCATTAGCTCCGCTAATATGGACATGTTTGCAATTTCCCGAAATAAGGCATTGGTCTTGTTGCTTGGACATTGTTATTCATCTTTAATAATCTAATATTGCAAGGCCTGAGAATTATTGAGTCTGATTCTGCATCGCAAGATTGAGGGAAAAGGTATCTTCTTACTTGTTAAATATCACTAGCTTTCCTCATTCGGACAGGTTCACAACTTTGATGTCTACTTTTGCATAGCAAAGTCTGTATAATGTCAAATAGGGCTGTATCACATTGACTGCGTGGCCTAATGGATAAGGCGTCTGACTTCGAATCAGAAGATTGAGGGTTCGAGTCCCTTCGTGGTTGTTTAATTTCATTAGCTCAGCTAATTTGAACATGTTTGCAATTTCCCGAAATATGGCATTGGTCTTGTTGCTTTGAAAAGCTTGGACATTGTTGTTCAACTTCAATAATCTAAGACTGCAAGACCTGAGAAATATTATGTCTGATTGAGGGACATAGTCTTTTCGTACTTGTAAAATATCACTAGCTTTCCTCATTCGGATAGGTTCACAATTTTGATGTCTGTTGTTGCTAAGCAACGTCTGTTTGATGTCATATTGGAGAAAATGGAGTAGAAGGTGTTGCCTCGTGGTTAAGGCGTCTTACTTCTAAATAGAAAATTGAGGTTTTGAGGCATTTTCGTGGTCGTTTAATTTAATTAAATCTGCTAATATGGACATGTTTGCAATTTCCCGAAATAAGGCATTGGTCTTGTTTCTTTGAAAGGCTTGGACATTGTTATTCATCTTTAATAATCTAATATTGCAAGGCCTGAGAATTATTGAGTCTGATTCTGCATCGCAAGATTGAGGGAAAAGGTATCTTCTTACTTGTTAAATATCACTAGCTTTCCTCATTCGGACAGGTTCACAACTTTGATGTCTACTGTTGCATAGCAAAGTCTGTATGATGTCAAATAGGGTTGCATCACATAGACTGCGTGGCCTAATGGATAAGGCGTCTGACTTCGAATCAGAAGATTGAGGGTTCGAGTCCCTTCGTGGTTGTTTAATTTCATTAGCTCAGCTAATTTGAACATGTTTGCAATTTCCCAAAATAAGGCATTGGTCTTGTTTCTTTGAAAGGCTTGGACATTGTTATTCATCTTTAATAATCTAATATTGCAAGGCCTGAGAATTATTGAGTCTGATTCTGCATCGCAAGATTGAGGGAAAAGGTATCTTCTTACTTGTTAAATATCACTAGCTTTCCTCATTCGGACAGGTTCACAACTTTGATGTCTACTGTTGCATAGCAAAGTCTGTATAATGTCAAATAGGGCTGTATCACATAGACTGCGTGGCCTAATGGATAAGGCGTCTGACTTCGAATCAGAAGATTGAGGGTTCTAGTCCCTTCGTGGTTGTTTAATTTCATTAGCTCAGCTAATTTGAACATGTTTGCAATTTCCCGAAATAAGGCATTGGTCTTGTTTCTTTGAAAGGCTTGGACATTGTTATTCATCTTTAATAATCTAATATTGCAAGGCCTGAGAATTATTGAGTCTGATTCTGCATCGCAAGATTGAGGGAAAAGGTATCTTCTGACTTGTTAAATATCACTAGCTTTCCTCATTCGGACAGGTTCACAACTTTGATGTCTACTGTTGCATAGCAAAGTCTGTATGATGTCAAATAGGGTCGTTTAATTTCATTAGCTCAGCTAATTCGTACATGTTTGCAATTTCCCTAAATAAGGCATTGGTCTTGTTGCTTTGAAAAGCTTGGATATTGTTGTTCAACTTTAATAATCTAAGACTGCAAGACCTGAGAATTATTGTGTCTGAATCTGCATCGAAAGATTGAAGGAAAGAGTATCTTTGTACTTGTTAAAAATCACTAGCTTTCCTCATTCGGACAGGTTCACAATTTTTATGTCTATGGTTGCATAGCAAAGTCTGTATAATGTCAAATAGGGCTGTATCACATAGACTGTGTGGCCTAATGGATAAGGCGTCTGACTTGGAATCAGAAGATTGAGGGTTCGAGTCCCTTCGTGGTTGTTTAATTTCATTAGCTCAGCTAATTAGAACATGTTTGCAATTTCCCGAAATAAGGTCTTGTTGCTTTGAAAAGCTTGGACATTGGACACTTCAATAATCTAAGACTGCAAGACCTGAGAAATATTATGTCTGATTGAGGGACATAGTATTTTCGTACTTGTAAAATATCACTAGCTTTCCTCATTCGGACAGGTTCACAATTTTTATGTCTATGGTTGCATAGCAAAGTCTGTATAATGTCAAATAGGGCTGTATCACATAGACTGCGTGGCCTAATGGATTAGGCGTCTGACTTCGAATCAGAAGATTGAGGGTCCGAGTCCCTTCGTGGTTGTTTAATTTCATTAGCTCAGCTAATTTGAACATGTTTGCAATTTCCCGAAATAAGGCATTGGTCTTGTTGCTTTGAAAAGCTTGGACATTGTTGTTCAACTTCAATAATCTAAGACTGCAAGACCTGAGAAATATTATGTCTGATTGAGGGACATAGTCTTTTCGTACTTGTAAAATATCACTAGCTTTCCTCATTCGGATAGGTTCACAATTTTGATGTCTGTTGTTGCTAAGCAACGTCTGTTTGATGTCATATCGGAGAATATGGAGTAGAATGTGTTGCCTCGTGGATAAGGCGTCTTACTTCAAAATAGAAAATTGAGATTTTGAGGCATTTTCGTGGTCGTTTAATTTCATTAAATCTGCTAATATGGACATGTTTGCAATTTCGCTAAATAAGGCATTGGTCTTGTTTCTTTGAAAGGCTTGGACATTGTTATTCATCTTTAATAATCTAATATTGCAAGGCCTGAGAATTATTGAGTCTGATTCTGCATCGCAAGATTGAGGGAAAAGGTATCTTCTTACTTGTTAAATATCACTAGCTTTCCTCATTCGGACAGGTTCACAACTTTGATGTCTATGGTTGCATAGCAAAGTCTGTATAATGTCAAATAGGGCTGTATCGAATAGACTGCCTGGCCTAATGGATAAGGCGCCTGACTTCGAATCAGAAGATTGAGGGTTCGAGTCCCTTCGTGGTTGTTTAATTTCATTAGCTCAGCTAATTTGAACATGTTTGCAATTTCCCAAAATAAGGCATTGGTCTTGTTTCTTTGAAAGGCTTGGACATTGTTATTCATCTTTAATAATCTAATATTGCAAGGCCTGAGAATTATTGAGTCTGATTCTGCATCGCAAGATTGAGGGAAAAGGTATCTTCTTACTTGTTAAATATCACTAGCTTTCCTCATTCGGACAGGTTCACAACTTTGATGTCTACTGTTGCATAGCAAAGTCTGTATGATGTCAAATAGGGTCGTTTAATTTCATTAGCTCAGCTAATTCGTACATGTTTGCAATTTCCCGAAATAAGGCATTGGTCTTGTTGCTTTGAAAAGCTTGGACATTGTTGTTCAACTTTAATAATCTAAGACTGCAAGACCTGAGAATTATTGTGTCTGAATCTGCATCGAAAGATTGAAGGAAAGAGAATCTTTGTACTTGTTAAAAATCACTAGCTTTCCTCATTCGGACAGGTTCACAATTTTTATGTCTATGGTTGTATCTTCTTACTTGTTAAATATCACTAGCTTTCCTCATTCGGACAGGTGCCAACTTTGATGTCTACTGTTGCATAGCAAAGTCTGTATGATGTCAAATAGGGTCGTTTAATTTCATTAGCTCAGCTAATTCGTACATGTTTGCAATTTCCATAAATAAGGCATTGGTCTTGTTGCTTTGAAAAGCTTGGACATTGTTGTTCAACTTTAATAATCTAAGACTGCAAGACCTGAGAATTATTGTGTCTGAATCTGCATCGAAAGATTGAAGGAAAGAGTATCTTTGTACTTGTTAAAAATCACTAGCTTTCCTCATTCGCAAAGTCTGTATAATGTCAAATAGGGCTGTATAACATAGACTGCGTGGCCTAATGGATAAGGCGTCTGACTTCGAATCAGAAGATTGAGGGTTCGAGTCCCTTCGTGGTTGTTTAATTTCATTAGCTCCGCTAATATGGACATGTTTGCAATTTCCCAAAATAAGGCATTGGTCTTGTTTCTTTGAAAGGCTTGGACATTGTTATTCATCTTTAATAATCTAATATTGCAAGGCCTGAGAATTATTGAGTCTGATTCTGCATCGCAAGATTGAGGGAAAAGGTATCTTCTTACTTGTTAAATATCACTAGCTTTCCTCATTCGTACAGGTTCACAACTTTGATGTCTACTTTTGCATAGCAAAGTCTGTATAATGTCAAATAGGGCTGTATCACATAGGCTGCGTGGCCTAATGGATAAGGCGTCTGACTTCGAATCAGAAGATTGAGGGTCCGAGTCCCTTCGTGGTTGTTTAATTTCATTAGCTCAGCTAATTTGAACATGTTTGCAATTTCCCGAAATAAGGCATTGGTCTTGTTGCTTTGAAAAGCTTGGACATTGGACACTTCAATAATCTAAGACTGCAAGACCTGAGAAATATTATGTCTGATTGAGGGACATAGTCTTTTCGTACTTGTAAAATATCACTAGCTTTCCTCATTCGGATAGGTTCACAATTTTGATGTC
This sequence comes from Oncorhynchus clarkii lewisi, assembly GCF_045791955.1. NCBI lineage: Eukaryota > Metazoa > Chordata > Actinopteri > Salmoniformes > Salmonidae > Oncorhynchus > Oncorhynchus clarkii. The sequence goes on from NW_027261057.1 coordinate 161,672, forward strand.
TGTTGTTGCTCAACAACGTCTGTTTGATGTCATATCGGAGAATATGGAGTAGAAGGTGTTGCCTCGTGGATAAGGCGTCTTACTTCGAAACAGAAAATTGAGGTTTTGAGGCATTTTCGTGGTCGTTTAATTTCATTAAATCTGCTAATATGGACATGTTTGCAATTTCGCTAAATAAGGCATTGGTCTTGTTGCTTTGAAAAGCTTGGACATTGTTGTTCAACTTTAATAATCTAAGACTGCAAGGCCTGAGAATTATTGTGTCTGAATCTGCATCGAAAGATTGAGGGAAAAGGTATCTTCTTACTTGTTAAATATCACTAGCTTTCCTCATTCGGACAGGTTCACAACTTTGATGTCTACTGTTGCATAGCAAAGTCTGTATAATGTCAAATAGGGCTGTATCACATAGACTGCGTGGCCTAATGGATAAGGCGTCTGACTTCGAATCAGAAGATTGAGGGTTCGAGTCCCTTCGTGGTTGTTTAATTTCATTAGCTCAGCTAATTTGAACATGTTTGCAATTTCCCAAAATAAGGCATTGGTCTTGTTTCTTTGAAAGGCTTGGACATTGTTATTCATCTTTAATAATCTAATATTGCAAGGCCTGAGAATTATTGAGTCTGATTCTGCATCGCAAGATTGAGGGAAAAGGTATCTTCTGACTTGTTAAATATCACTAGCTTTCCTCATTCGGACAGGTTCACAACTTTGATGTCTACTGTTGCATAGCAAAGTCTGTATGATGTCAAATAGGGTCGTTTAATTTCATTAGCTCAGCTAATTCGTACATGTTTGCAATTTCCCTAAATAAGGCATTGGTCTTGTTGCTTTGAAAAGCTTGGATATTGTTGTTCAACTTTAATAATCTAAGACTGCAAGACCTGAGAATTATTGTGTCTGAATCTGCATCGAAAGATTGAAGGAAAGAGTATCTTTGTACTTGTTAAAAATCACTAGCTTTCCTCATTCGGACAGGTTCACAATTTTTATGTCTATGGTTGCATAGCAAAGTCTGTATAATGTCAAATAGGGCTGTATCACATAGACTGCGTGGCCTAATGGATAAGGCGTCTGACTTGGAATCAGAAGATTGAGGGTTCAAGTCCCTTCGTGGTTGTTTAATTTCATTAGCTCAGCTAATTTGAACATGTTTGCAATTTCCCGAAATAAGGCATTGGTCTTGTTGCTTTGAAAAGCTTGGACATTGGACACTTCAATAATCTAAGACTGCAAGACCTGAGAAATATTATGTCTGATTGAGGGACATAGTATTTTCGTACTTGTAAAATATCACTAGCTTTCCTCATTCGGATAGGTTCACAATTTTGATGTCTGTTGTTGCTAAACAACGTCTGTTTGATGTCATATCGGAGAATATGGAGTAGAAGGTGTTGCCTCGTGGATAAGGCGTCTTACTTCGAAACAGAAAATTGAGGTTTTGAGGCATTTTCGTGGTCGTTTAATTCCATTAAATCTGCTAATATGGACATGTTTGCAATTTCGCTAAATAAGGCATTGGTCTTGTTGCTTTGAAAAGCTTGGACATTGTTGTTCAACTTTAATAATCTAAGACTGCAAGGCCTGAGAATTATTGTGTCTGAATCTGCATCGAAAGATTGAAGGAAAGAGTATCTTTGTACTTGTTAAAAATCACTAGCTTTCCTCATTCGGACAGGTTCACAATTTTTATGTCTATGGTTGCATAGCAAAGTCTGTATAATGTCAAATAGGGCTATATCACATAGACTGCGTGGCCTAATGGATAAGGCGTCTGACTTCGAATCAGAAGATTGAGGGTCCGAGTCCCTTCGTGGTTGTTTAATTTCATTAGCTCAGCTAATTTGAACATGTTTGCAATTTCCCGAAATAAGGCATTGGTCTTGTTGCTTTGAAAAGCTTGGACATTGTTGTTCAACTTCAATAATCTAAGACTGCAAGACCTGAGAAATATTATGTCTGATTGAGGGACATAGTCTTTTCGTACTTGTAAAATATCACTAGCTTTCCTCATTCGGATAGGTTCACAATTTTGATGTCTGTTGTTGCTAAGCAACGTCTGTTTGATGTCATATCGGACAATATGGAGTAGTAGGTGTTGCCTCGTGGATAAGGCGTCTTACTTCAAAATAGAAAATTGAGGTTTTGAGGCATTTTCGTGGTCGTTTAATTTCATTAAATCTGCTAATATGGACATGTTTGCAATTTCCCGAAATAAGGCATTGGTCTTGTTTCTTTGAAAGGCTTGGACATTGTTATTCATCTTTAATAATCTAAGACTGCAAGGCCTGAGAATTATTGTGTCTGAATCTGCATCGAAAGATTGAAGGAAAGAGTATCTTTGTACTTGTTAAAAATCACTAGCTTTCCTCATTCGGACAGGTTCACAATTTTTATGTCTATGGTTGCATAGCAAAGTCTGTATAATGTCAAATAGGGCTGTATCACATAGACTGCGTGGCCTAATGGATAAGGCGTCTGACTTCGAATCAGAAGATTGAGGGTCCGAGTCCCTTCGTGGTTGTTTAATTTCATTAGCTCAGCTAATTTGAACATGTTTGCAATTTCCCGAAATAAGGCATTGGTCTTGTTGCTTTGAAAAGCTTGGACATTGTTGTTCAACTTCAATAATCTAAGACTGCAAGACCTGAGAAATATTATGTCTGATTGAGGGACATAGTCTTTTCGTACTTGTAAAATATCACTAGCTTTCCTCATTCGGATAGGTTCACAATTTTGATGTCTGTTGTTGCTAAGCAACGTCTGTTTGATGTCATATCGGACAATATGGAGTAGAAGGTGTTGCCTCGTGGATAAGGCGTCTTACTTCAAAATAGAAAATTGAGGTTTTGAGGCATTTTCGTGGTCGTTTAATTTCATTAAATCTGCTAATATGGACATGTTTGCAATTTCCCGAAATAAGGCATTGGTCTTGTTTCTTTGAAAGGCTTGGACATTGTTATTCATCTTTAATAATCTAATATTGCAAGGCCTGAAAATTATTGAGTCTGATTCTGCATCGCAAGATTGAGGGAAAAGGTATCTTCTGACTTGTTAAATATCACTAGCTTTCCTCATTCGGACAGGTTCACAACTTTGATGTCTAATGTTGCATAGCAAAGTCTGTATGATGTCAAATAGGGCTGTATCACATAGGCTGCGTGGCCTAATGGATAAGGCGTCTGACTTCGAATCAGAAGATTGAGGGTCCGAGTCCCTTCGTGGTTGTTTAATTTCATTAGCTCAGCTAATTTGAACATGTTTGCAATTTCCCGAAATAAGGCATTGGTCTTGTTGCTTTGAAAAGCTTGGACATTGGACACTTCAATAATCTAAGACTGCAAGACCTGAGAAATATTATGTCTGATTGAGGGACATAGTCTTTTCGTACTTGTAAAATATCACTAGCTTTCCTCATTCGGATAGGTTCACAATTTTGATGTCTGTTGTTGCTCAACAACGTCTGTTTGATGTCATATCGGAGAATATGGAGTAGAAGGTGTTGCCTCGTGGATAAGGCGTCTTACTTCGAAACAGAAAATTGAGGTTTTGAGGCATTTTCGTGGTCGTTTAATTTCATTAAATCTGCTAATATGGACATGTTTGCAATTTCGCTAAATAAGGCATTGGTCTTGTTGCTTTGAAAAGCTTGGACATTGTTGTTCAACTTTAATAATCTAAGACTGCAAGGCCTGAGAATTATTGTGTCTGAATCTGCATCGAAAGATTGAGGGAAAAGGTATCTTCTTACTTGTTAAATATCACTAGCTTTCCTCATTCGGACAGGTTCACAACTTTGATGTCTACTGTTGCATAGCAAAGTCTGTATAATGTCAAATAGGGCTGTATCACATAGACTGCGTGGCCTAATGGATAAGGCGTCTGACTTCGAATCAGAAGATTGAGGGTTCGAGTCCCTTCGTGGTTGTTTAATTTCATTAGCTCAGCTAATTTGAACATGTTTGCAATTTCCCAAAATAAGGCATTGGTCTTGTTTCTTTGAAAGGCTTGGACATTGTTATTCATCTTTAATAATCTAATATTGCAAGGCCTGAGAATTATTGAGTCTGATTCTGCATCGCAAGATTGAGGGAAAAGGTATCTTCTGACTTGTTAAATATCACTAGCTTTCCTCATTCGGACAGGTTCACAACTTTGATGTCTACTGTTGCATAGCAAAGTCTGTATGATGTCAAATAGGGTCGTTTAATTTCATTAGCTCAGCTAATTCGTACATGTTTGCAATTTCCCTAAATAAGGCATTGGTCTTGTTGCTTTGAAAAGCTTGGATATTGTTGTTCAACTTTAATAATCTAAGACTGCAAGACCTGAGAATTATTGTGTCTGAATCTGCATCGAAAGATTGAAGGAAAGAGTATCTTTGTACTTGTTAAAAATCACTAGCTTTCCTCATTCGGACAGGTTCACAATTTTTATGTCTATGGTTGCATAGCAAAGTCTGTATAATGTCAAATAGGGCTGTATCACATAGACTGCGTGGCCTAATGGATAAGGCGTCTGACTTGGAATCAGAAGATTGAGGGTTCAAGTCCCTTCGTGGTTGTTTAATTTCATTAGCTCAGCTAATTTGAACATGTTTGCAATTTCCCGAAATAAGGCATTGGTCTTGTTGCTTTGAAAAGCTTGGACATTGGACACTTCAATAATCTAAGACTGCAAGACCTGAGAAATATTATGTCTGATTGAGGGACATAGTATTTTCGTACTTGTAAAATATCACTAGCTTTCCTCATTCGGATAGGTTCACAATTTTGATGTCTGTTGTTGCTAAACAACGTCTGTTTGATGTCATATCGGAGAATATGGAGTAGAAGGTGTTGCCTCGTGGATAAGGCGTCTTACTTCGAAACAGAAAATTGAGGTTTTGAGGCATTTTCGTGGTCGTTTAATTCCATTAAATCTGCTAATATGGACATGTTTGCAATTTCGCTAAATAAGGCATTGGTCTTGTTGCTTTGAAAAGCTTGGACATTGTTGTTCAACTTTAATAATCTAAGACTGCAAGGCCTGAGAATTATTGTGTCTGAATCTGCATCGAAAGATTGAAGGAAAGAGTATCTTTGTACTTGTTAAAAATCACTAGCTTTCCTCATTCGGACAGGTTCACAATTTTTATGTCTATGGTTGCATAGCAAAGTCTGTATAATGTCAAATAGGGCTATATCACATAGACTGCGTGGCCTAATGGATAAGGCGTCTGACTTCGAATCAGAAGATTGAGGGTCCGAGTCCCTTCGTGGTTGTTTAATTTCATTAGCTCAGCTAATTTGAACATGTTTGCAATTTCCCGAAATAAGGCATTGGTCTTGTTGCTTTGAAAAGCTTGGACATTGTTGTTCAACTTCAATAATCTAAGACTGCAAGACCTGAGAAATATTATGTCTGATTGAGGGACATAGTCTTTTCGTACTTGTAAAATATCACTAGCTTTCCTCATTCGGATAGGTTCACAATTTTGATGTCTGTTGTTGCTAAGCAACGTCTGTTTGATGTCATATCGGACAATATGGAGTAGTAGGTGTTGCCTCGTGGATAAGGCGTCTTACTTCAAAATAGAAAATTGAGGTTTTGAGGCATTTTCGTGGTCGTTTAATTTCATTAAATCTGCTAATATGGACATGTTTGCAATTTCCCGAAATAAGGCATTGGTCTTGTTTCTTTGAAAGGCTTGGACATTGTTATTCATCTTTAATAATCTAAGACTGCAAGGCCTGAGAATTATTGTGTCTGAATCTGCATCGAAAGATTGAAGGAAAGAGTATCTTTGTACTTGTTAAAAATCACTAGCTTTCCTCATTCGGACAGGTTCACAATTTTTATGTCTATGGTTGCATAGCAAAGTCTGTATAATGTCAAATAGGGCTGTATCACATAGACTGCGTGGCCTAATGGATAAGGCGTCTGACTTCGAATCAGAAGATTGAGGGTCCGAGTCCCTTCGTGGTTGTTTAATTTCATTAGCTCAGCTAATTTGAACATGTTTGCAATTTCCCGAAATAAGGCATTGGTCTTGTTGCTTTGAAAAGCTTGGACATTGTTGTTCAACTTCAATAATCTAAGACTGCAAGACCTGAGAAATATTATGTCTGATTGAGGGACATAGTCTTTTCGTACTTGTAAAATATCACTAGCTTTCCTCATTCGGATAGGTTCACAATTTTGATGTCTGTTGTTGCTAAGCAACGTCTGTTTGATGTCATATCGGACAATATGGAGTAGAAGGTGTTGCCTCGTGGATAAGGCGTCTTACTTCAAAATAGAAAATTGAGGTTTTGAGGCATTTTCGTGGTCGTTTAATTTCATTAAATCTGCTAATATGGACATGTTTGCAATTTCCCGAAATAAGGCATTGGTCTTGTTTCTTTGAAAGGCTTGGACATTGTTATTCATCTTTAATAATCTAATATTGCAAGGCCTGAAAATTATTGAGTCTGATTCTGCATCGCAAGATTGAGGGAAAAGGTATCTTCTGACTTGTTAAATATCACTAGCTTTCCTCATTCGGACAGGTTCACAACTTTGATGTCTAATGTTGCATAGCAAAGTCTGTATGATGTCAAATAGGGTCGTTTAATTTCATTAGCTCAGCTAATTCGTACATGTTTGCAATTTCCCTAAATAAGGCATTGGTCTTGTTGCTTTGAAAAGCTTGGATATTGTTGTTCAACTTTAATAATCTAAGACTGCAAGACCTGAGAATTATTGTGTCTGAATCTGCATCGAAAGATTGAAGGAAAGAGTATCTTTGTACTTGTTAAAAATCACTAGCTTTCCTCATTCGGACAGGTTCACAATTTTTATGTCTATGGTTGCATAGCAAAGTCTGTATAATGTCAAATAGTGCTGTATCACATAGACTGCGTGCCCTAATGGATAAGGCGTCTGACTTCGAATCAGAAGATCGAGGGTTCGAGTCCCTTCGTGGTTGTTTAATTTCATTAGCTCAGCTAATTTGAACATGTTTGCAATTTCCCGAAATATGTCATTGGTCTTGTTGCTTTGAAAAGCTTGGACATTGTTGTTCAACTTCAATAATCTAAGACTGCAAGACGTGAGAAATATTATGTCTGATTGAGGGACATAGTCTTTTCGTACTTGTAAAATATCACTAGCTTTCCTCATTCGGATAAGTTCACAATTTTGATGTCTGTTGTTGCTAAGCAACGTCTGTTTGATGTCATATCGGAGAATATGGAGTAGAAGGTGTTGCCTCGTGGATAAGGCGTCTTACTTCAAAATAGAAAATTGAGGTTTTGAGGCATTTTCGTGGTCGTTTAATTTCATTAAATCTGCTAATATGGACATGTTTGCAATTTCCCGAAATAAGGCATTGGTCTTGTTTCTTTGAAAGGCTTGGACATTGTTATTCATCTTTAATAATCTAATATTGCAAGGCCTGAGAATTATTGAGTCTGATTCTGCATCGCAAGATTGAGGGAAAAGGTATCTTCTTACTTGTTAAATATCACTAGCTTTCCTCATTCGGACAGGTTCACAACTTTGATGTCTACTGTTGCATAGCAAAGTCTGTATAATGTCAAATAGGGCTGTATCACATAGACTGCGTGGCCTAATGGATAAGGCGTCTGACTTCGAATCAGAAGATTGAGGGTCCGAGTCCCTTCGTGGTTGTTTAATTTCATTAGCTCAGCTAATTTGAACATGTTTGCAATTTCCCGAAATAAGGCATTGGTCTTGTTGCTTTGAAAAGCTTGGACATTGGACACTTCAATAATCTAAGACTGCAAGACCTGAGAAATATTATGTCTGATTGAGGGACATAGTCTTTTCGTACTTGTAACTAGCTTTCCTCATTCGGATAGGTTCACAATTTTGATGTCTGTTGTTGCTAAACAACGTCTGTTTGATGTCATATCGGAGAATATGGAGTAGAAGGTGTTGCCTCGTGGATAAGGCGTCTTACTTCGAAACAGAAAATTGAGGTTTTGAGGCATTTTCGTGGTCGTTTAATTTCATTAAATCTGCTAATATGGACATGTTTGCAATTTCCCGAAATAAGGCATTGGTCTTGTTTCTTTGAAAAGCTTGGACATTGGACACTTCAATAATCTAAGACTGCAAGACCTGAGAAATATTATGTCTGATTGAGGGACATAGTCTTTTCGTACTTGTAAAATATCACTAGCTTTCCTCATTCGGATAGCAACAATTTCATTAAATCTGCTAATATGGACATGTTTGCAATTTCGCTAAATAAGGCATTGGTCTTGTTGCTTTGAAAAGCTTGGACATTGTTGTTCAACTTTAATAATCTAAGACTGCAAGACCTGAGAATTATTGTGTCTGAATCTGCATCGAAAGATTGAAGGAAATAGTATCTTTGTACTTGTTAAAAATCACTAGCTTTCCTCATTCGGACAGGTTCACAATTTTTGTCTATGGTTGCATAGCAAAGTCTGTATAATGTCAAATAGGGCTGTACCACATAGACTGCGTGGCCTAATGGATAAGGCGTCTGACTTCGAATCATAAGATTGAGGGTTCGAGTCCCTTCGTGGTTGTTTAATTTCATTAGCTCAGCTAATTTGAACATGTTTGCAATTTCCCGAAATATGTCATTGGTCTTGTTGCTTTGAAAAGCTTGGACATTGTTGTTCAACTTCAATAATCTAAGACTGCAAGACCTGAGAAATATTATGTCTGATTGAGGGACATAGTCTTTTCGTACTTGTAAATTATCACTAGCTTTCCTCATTCGGATAGGTTCACAATTTTGATGTCTGTTGTTGCTAAGCAACGTCTGTTTGATGTCATATCGGAGAATATGGAGTAGAAGGTGTTGCCTCGTGGATAAGGCGTCTTACTTCAAAATAGAAAATTGAGGTTTTGAGGCATTTTCGTGGTCGTTTAATTTAATTAAATCTGCTAATATGGACATGTTTGCAATTTCCCGAAATAAGGCATTGGTCTTGTTTCTTTGAAAGGCTTGGACATTGTTATTCATCTTTAATAATCTAATATTGCAAGGCCTGAGAATTATTGAGTCTGATTCTGCATCGCAAGATTGAGGGAAAAGGTATCTTCTTACTTGTTAAATATCACTAGCTTTCCTCATTCGGACAGGTTCACAACTTTGATGTCTACTGTTGCATAGCAAAGTCTGTATGATGTCAAATAGCGCTGTATCACATAGACTGCGTGGCCTAATGGATAAGGCGTCTGACTTCGAATCAGAAGATTGAGGGTCCGAGTCCCTTCGTGGTTGTTTAATTTCATTAGCTCAGCTAATTTGAACATGTTTGCAATTTCCCGAAATAAGGCATTGGTCTTGTTTCTTTGAAAGGCTTGGACATTGTTATTCATCTTTAATAATCTAATATTGCAAGGCCTGAGAATTATTGAGTCTGATTCTGCATCGCAAGATTGAGGGAAAAGGTATCTTCTTACTTGTTAAATATCACTAGCTTTCCTCATTCGGACAGGTTCACAACTTTGATGTCTACTGTTGCATAGCAAAGTCTGTATGATGTCAAATAGGGTCGTTTAATTTCATTAGCTCAGCTAATTCGTACATGTTTGCAATTTCCCTAAATAAGGCATTGGTCTTGTTGCTTTGAAAAGCTTGGACATTGTTGTTCAACTTTAATAATCTAAGACTGCAAGACCTGAAAATTATTGTGTCTGAATCTGCATCGAAAGATTGAAGGAAAGAGTATCTTTGTACTTGTTAAAAATCACTAGCTTTCCTCATTCGGACAGGTTCACAATTTTTATGTCTATGGTTGCATAGCAAAGTCTGTATAATGTCAAATAGGGCTGTATCACATAGACTGCGTGGCCTAATGGATAAGGCGTCTGACTTCGAATCAGAAGATTGAGGGTTCGAGTCCCTTCGTGGTTGTTTAATTTCATTAGCTCCGCTAATATGGACATGTTTGCAATTTCGCTAAATGAGGCATTGGTCTTGTTGCTTGGACATTGTTATTCATCTTTAATAATCTAATATTGCAAGGCCTGAGAATTATTGAGTCTGATTCTGCATCGCAAGATTGAGGGAAAAGGTATCTTCTTACTTGTTAAATATCACTAGCTTTCCTCATTCGGACAGGTTCACAACTTTGATGTCTACTTTTGCATAGCAAAGTCTGTATAATGTCAAATAGGGCTGTATCACATAGACTGCGTGGCCTAATGGATAAGGCGTCTGACTTCGAATCAGAAGATTGAGGGTCCGAGTCCCTTCGTGGTTGTTTAATTTCATTAGCTCAGCTAATTTGAACATGTTTGCAATTTCCCGAAATAAGGCATTGGTCTTGTTGCTTTGAAAAGCTTGGACATTGGACACTTCAATAATCTAAGACTGCAAGACCTGAGAAATATTATGTCTGATTGAGGGACATAGTCTTTTCGTACTTGTAAAATATCACTAGCTTTCCTCATTCGGATAGGTTCACAATTTTGATGTCTGTTGTTGCTAAACAACGTCTGTTTGATGTCATATCGGAGAATATGGAGTAGAAGGTGTTGCCTCGTGGATAAGGCGTCTTACTTCGAAACAGAAAATTGAGGTTTTGAGGCATTTTCGTGGTCGTTTAATTTCATTAAATCTGCTAATATGGACATGTTTGCAATTTCGCTAAATAAGGCATTGGTCTTGTTGCTTTGAAAAGCTTGGACATTGTTGTTCAACTTTAATAATCTAAGACTGCAAGGCCTGAGAATTATTGTGTCTGAATCTGCATCGAAAGATTGAAGGAAAGAGTATCTTTGTACTTGTTAAAAATCACTAGCTTTCCTCATTCGGACAGGTTCACAATTTTTGTCTATGGTTGCATAGCAAAGTCTGTATAATGTCAAATAGGGCTGTACCACATAGACTGCGTGGCCTAATGGATAAGGCGTCTGACTTCGAATCAGAAGATTGAGGGTTCGAGTCCCTTCGTGGTTGTTTAATTTCATTAGCTCAGCTAATTTGAACATGTTTGCAATTTCCAGAAATATGGCATTGGTCTTGTTGCTTTGAAAAGCTTGGACATTGTTGTTCAACTTCAATAATCTAAGACTGCAAGGCCTGAGAATTATTGAGTCTGATTCTGCATCGCAAGATTGAGGGAAAAGGTATCTTCTTACTTGTTAAATATCACTAGCTTTCCTCATTCGGACAGGTTCACAACTTTGATGTCTACTGTTGCATAGCAAAGTCTGTATGATGTCAAATAGCGCTGTATCACATAGACTGCGTGGCCTAATGGATAAGGCGTCTGACTTCGAATCAGAAGATTGAGGGTCCGAGTCCCTTCGTGGTTGTTTAATTTCATTAGCTCAGCTAATTTGAACATGTTTGCAATTTCCCGAAATAAGGCATTGGTCTTGTTTCTTTGAAAGGCTTGGACATTGTTATTCATCTTTAATAATCTAATATTGCAAGGCCTGAGAATTATTGAGTCTGATTCTGCATCGCAAGATTGAGGGAAAAGGTATCTTCTTACTTGTTAAATATCACTAGCTTTCCTCATTCGGACAGGTTCACAACTTTGATGTCTACTGTTGCATAGCAAAGTCTGTATGATGTCAAATAGGGTCGTTTAATTTCATTAGCTCAGCTAATTCGTACATGTTTGCAATTTCCCTAAATAAGGCATTGGTCTTGTTGCTTTGAAAAGCTTGGACATTGTTGTTCAACTTTAATAATCTAAGACTGCAAGACCTGAAAATTATTGTGTCTGAATCTGCATCGAAAGATTGAAGGAAAGAGTATCTTTGTACTTGTTAAAAATCACTAGCTTTCCTCATTCGGACAGGTTCACAATTTTTATGTCTATGGTTGCATAGCAAAGTCTGTATAATGTCAAATAGGGCTGTATCACATAGACTGCGTGGCCTAATGGATAAGGCGTCTGACTTCGAATCAGAAGATTGAGGGTTCGAGTCCCTTCGTGGTTGTTTAATTTCATTAGCTCCGCTAATATGGACATGTTTGCAATTTCGCTAAATGAGGCATTGGTCTTGTTGCTTGGACATTGTTATTCATCTTTAATAATCTAATATTGCAAGGCCTGAGAATTATTGAGTCTGATTCTGCATCGCAAGATTGAGGGAAAAGGTATCTTCTTACTTGTTAAATATCACTAGCTTTCCTCATTCGGACAGGTTCACAACTTTGATGTCTACTTTTGCATAGCAAAGTCTGTATAATGTCAAATAGGGCTGTATCACATAGACTGCGTGGCCTAATGGATAAGGCGTCTGACTTCGAATCAGAAGATTGAGGGTCCGAGTCCCTTCGTGGTTGTTTAATTTCATTAGCTCAGCTAATTTGAACATGTTTGCAATTTCCCGAAATAAGGCATTGGTCTTGTTGCTTTGAAAAGCTTGGACATTGGACACTTCAATAATCTAAGACTGCAAGACCTGAGAAATATTATGTCTGATTGAGGGACATAGTCTTTTCGTACTTGTAAAATATCACTAGCTTTCCTCATTCGGATAGGTTCACAATTTTGATGTCTGTTGTTGCTAAACAACGTCTGTTTGATGTCATATCGGAGAATATGGAGTAGAAGGTGTTGCCTCGTGGATAAGGCGTCTTACTTCGAAACAGAAAATTGAGGTTTTGAGGCATTTTCGTGGTCGTTTAATTTCATTAAATCTGCTAATATGGACATGTTTGCAATTTCGCTAAATAAGGCATTGGTCTTGTTGCTTTGAAAAGCTTGGACATTGTTGTTCAACTTTAATAATCTAAGACTGCAAGGCCTGAGAATTATTGTGTCTGAATCTGCATCGAAAGATTGAAGGAAAGAGTATCTTTGTACTTGTTAAAAATCACTAGCTTTCCTCATTCGGACAGGTTCACAATTTTTGTCTATGGTTGCATAGCAAAGTCTGTATAATGTCAAATAGGGCTGTACCACATAGACTGCGTGGCCTAATGGATAAGGCGTCTGACTTCGAATCAGAAGATTGAGGGTTCGAGTCCCTTCGTGGTTGTTTAATTTCATTAGCTCAGCTAATTTGAACATGTTTGCAATTTCCAGAAATATGGCATTGGTCTTGTTGCTTTGAAAAGCTTGGACATTGTTGTTCAACTTCAATAATCTAAGACTGCAAGGCCTGAGAATTATTGAGTCTGATTCTGCATCGCAAGATTGAGGGAAAAGGTATCTTCTTACTTGTTAAATATCACTAGCTTTCCTCATTCGGACAGGTTCACAACTTTGATGTCTACTGTTGCATAGCAAAGTCTGTATGATGTCAAATAGCGCTGTATCACATAGACTGCGTGGCCTAATGGATAAGGCGTCTGACTTCGAATCAGAAGATTGAGGGTCCGAGTCCCTTCGTGGTTGTTTAATTTCATTAGCTCAGCTAATTTGAACATGTTTGCAATTTCCCGAAATAAGGCATTGGTCTTGTTTCTTTGAAAGGCTTGGACATTGTTATTCATCTTTAATAATCTAATATTGCAAGGCCTGAGAATTATTGAGTCTGATTCTGCATCGCAAGATTGAGGGAAAAGGTATCTTCTTACTTGTTAAATATCACTAGCTTTCCTCATTCGGACAGGTTCACAACTTTGATGTCTACTGTTGCATAGCAAAGTCTGTATGATGTCAAATAGGGTCGTTTAATTTCATTAGCTCAGCTAATTCGTACATGTTTGCAATTTCCCTAAATAAGGCATTGGTCTTGTTGCTTTGAAAAGCTTGGACATTGTTGTTCAACTTTAATAATCTAAGACTGCAAGACCTGAAAATTATTGTGTCTGAATCTGCATCGAAAGATTGAAGGAAAGAGTATCTTTGTACTTGTTAAAAATCACTAGCTTTCCTCATTCGGACAGGTTCACAATTTTTATGTCTATGGTTGCATAGCAAAGTCTGTATAATGTCAAATAGGGCTGTATCACATAGACTGCGTGGCCTAATGGATAAGGCGTCTGACTTCGAATCAGAAGATTGAGGGTTCGAGTCCCTTCGTGGTTGTTTAATTTCATTAGCTCCGCTAATATGGACATGTTTGCAATTTCGCTAAATGAGGCATTGGTCTTGTTGCTTGGACATTGTTATTCATCTTTAATAATCTAATATTGCAAGGCCTGAGAATTATTGAGTCTGATTCTGCATCGCAAGATTGAGGGAAAAGGTATCTTCTTACTTGTTAAATATCACTAGCTTTCCTCATTCGGACAGGTTCACAACTTTGATGTCTACTTTTGCATAACAAAGTCTGTATAATGTCAAATAGGGCTGTATCACATAGACTGCGTGGCCTAATAGATAAGGCGTCTGACTTCGAATCAGAAGATTGAGGGTCCGAGTCCCTTCGTGGTTGTTTAATTTCATTAGCTCAGCTAATTTGAACATGTTTGCAATTTCCCGAAATAAGGCATTGGTCTTGTTGCTTTGAAAAGCTTGGACATTGTTACACTTCAATAATCTAAGACTGCAAGACCTGAGAAATATTATGTCTGATTGAGGGACATAGTCTTTTCGTACTTGTAAAATATCACTAGCTTTCCTCATTCGGATAGGTTCACAATTTTGATGTCTGTTGTTGCTAAACAACGTCTGTTTGATGTCATATCGGAGAATATGGAGTAGAAGGTGTTGCCTCGTGGATAAGGCGTCTTACTTCGAAACAGAAAATTGAGGTTTTGAGGCATTTTCGTGGTCGTTTAATTTCATTAAATCTGCTAATATGGACATGTTTGCAATTTCGCTAAATAAGGCATTGGTCTTGTTGCTTTGAAAAGCTTGGACATTGTTGTTCAACTTTAATAATCTAAGACTGCAAGGCCTGAGAATTATTGTGTCTGAATCTGCATCGAAAGATTGAAGGAAAGAGTATCTTTGTACTTGTTAAAAATCACTAGCTTTCCTCATTCGGACAGGTTCACAATTTTTGTCTATGGTTGCATAGCAAAGTCTGTATAATGTCAAATAGGGCTGTATCACATAGACTGCGTGGCCTAATGGATAAGGCGTCTGACTTCGAATCAGAAGATTGAGGGTTCGAGTCCCTTCGTGGTTGTTTAATTTCATTAGCTCAGCAAATTTGAACATGTTTGCAATTTCCAGAAATATGGCATTGGTCTTGTTGCTTGGACATTGTTGTTCAACTTCAATAATCTAAGACTGCAAGACCTGAGAAATATTATGTCTGATTGAGGGACATAGTCTTTTCGTACTTGTAAAATATCACTAGCTTTCCTCATTCGGATAGGTTCACAATTTTGATGTCTGTTGTTGCTAAGCAACGTCTGTTTGATGTCATATCGGAGAATATGGAGTAGAAGGTGTTGCCTCGTGGATAAGGCGTCTTACTTCAAAATAGAAAATTGAGGTTTTGAGGCATTTTCGTGGTCGTTTAATTTAATTAAATCTGCTAATATGGACATGTTTGCAATTTCCCGAAATAAGGCATTGGTCTTGTTTCTTTGAAAGGCTTGGACATTGTTATTCATCTTTAATAATCTAATATTGCAAGGCCTGAGAATTATTGAGTCTGATTCTGCATCGCAAGATTGAGGGAAAAGGTATCTTCTTACTTGTTAAATATCACTAGCTTTCCTCATTCGGACAGGTTCACAACTTTGATGTCTACTGTTGCATAGCAAAGTCTGTATGATGTCAAATAGGGCTGTATCACATAGACTGCGTGGCCTAATGGATAAGGCGTCTGACTTCGAATCAGAAGATTGAGGGTCCGAGTCCCTTCGTGGTTGTTTAATTTCATTAGCTCAGCTAATTTGAACATGTTTGCAATTTCCCGAAATAAGGCATTGGTCTTGTTTCTTTGAAAGGCTTGGACATTGTTATTCATCTTTAATAATCTAATATTGCAAGGCCTGAGAATTATTGAGTCTGATTCTGCATCGCAAGATTGAGGGAAAAGGTATCTTCTTACTTGTTAAATATCACTAGCTTTCCTCATTCGGACAGGTTCACAACTTTGATGTCTACTGTTGCATAGCAAAGTCTGTATGATGTCAAATAGGGTCGTTTAATTTCATTAGCTCAGCTAATTCGTACATGTTTGCAATTTCCCTAAATAAGGCATTGGTCTTGTTGCTTTGAAAAGCTTGGACATTGTTGTTCAACTTCAATAATCTAAGACTGCAAGACCTGAGAAATATTATGTCTGATTGAGGGACATAGTCTTTTCGTACTTGTAAAATATCACTAGCTTTCCTCATTCGGATAGGTTCACAATTTTGATGTCTGTTGTTGCTAAGCAACGTCTGTTTGATGTCATATCGGAGAATATGGAGTAGAAGGTGTTGCCTCGTGGATAAGGCGTCTTACTTCAAAATAGAAAATTGAGGTTTTGAGGCATTTTCGTGGTCGTTTAATTTAATTAAATCTGCTAATATGGACATGTTTGCAATTTCCCGAAATAAGGCATTGGTCTTGTTTCTTTGAAAGGCTTGGACATTGTTATTCATCTTTAATAATCTAATATTGCAAGGCCTGAGAATTATTGAGTCTGATTCTGCATCGCAAGATTGAGGGAAAAGGTATCTTCTTACTTGTTAAATATCACTAGCTTTCCTCATTCGGACAGGTTCACAACTTTGATGTCTACTGTTGCATAGCAAAGTCTGTATGATGTCAAATAGGGCTGTATCACATAGACTGCGTGGCCTAATGGATAAGGCGTCTGACTTTGAATCAGAAGATTGAGGGTTCGAGTCCCTTCGTGGTTGTTTAATTTCATTAGCTCAGCTAATTTGAACATGTTTGCAATTTCCCTAAATAAGGCATTGGTCTTGTTGCTTTGAAAAGCTTGGACATTGTTGTTCAACTTCAATAATCTAAGACTGCAAGACCTGAGAAATATTATGTCTGATTGAGGGACATAGTCTTTTCGTACTTGTAAAATATCACTAGCTTTCCTCATTCGGATAGGTTCACAATTTTGATGTCTGTTGTTGCTAAGCAACGTCTGTTTGATGTCATATCGGAGAATATGGAGTAGAAGGTGTTGCCTCGTGGATAAGGCGTCTTACTTCAAAATAGAAAATTGAGGTTTTGAGGCATTTTCGTGGTCGTTTAATTTCATTAAATCTGCTAATATGGACATGTTTGCAATTTCCCGAAATAAGGCATTGGTCTTGTTTCTTTGAAAGGCTTGGACATTGTTATTCATCTTTAATAATCTAATATTGCAAGGCCTGAGAATTATTGAGTCTGATTCTGCATCGCAAGATTGAGGGAAAAGGTATCTTCTTACTTGTTAAATATCACTAGCTTTCCTCATTCGGACAGGTTCACAACTTTGATGTCTACTGTTGCATAGCAAAGTCTGTATGATGTCAAATACGGCTGTATCACATAGACTGCGTGGCCTAATGGATAAGGCGTCTGACTTTGAATCAGAAGATTGAGGGTTCGAGTCCCTTCGTGGTTGTTTAATTTCATTAGCTCAGCTAATTTGAACATGTTTGCAATTTCCCGAAATATGGCATTGGTCTTGTTGCTTTGAAAAGCTTGGACATTGTTGTTCAACTTCAATAATCTAAGACTGCAAGACCTGAGAAATATTATGTCTGATTGAGGGACATAGTCTTTTCGTACTTGTAAAATATCACTAGCTTTCCTCATTCGGATAGGTTCACAATTTTGATGTCTGTTGTTGCTAAGCAACGTCTGTTTGATGTCATATCGGAGAATATGGAGTAGAAGGTGTTGCCTCGTGGATAAGGCGTCTTACTTCAAAATAGAAAATTGAGGTTTTGAGGCTTTTCGTGGTCGTTTAATTTAATTAAATCTGCTAATATGGACATGTTTGCAATTTCCCGAAATATGTCATTGGTCTTGTTGCTTTGAAAAGCTTGGACATTGTTGTTCAACTTCAATAATCTAAGACTGCAAGACCTGAGAAATATTATGTCTGATTGAGGGACATAGTCTTTTCGTACTTGTAAAATATCACTAGCTTTCATCATTCGGATAGGTTCACAATTTTGATGTCTGTTGTTGCTAAGCAACGTCTGTTTGATGTCATATCGGAGAATATGGAGTAGAAGGTGTTGCCTCGTGGATAAGGCGTCTTACTTCAAAATAGAAATTTGAGGTTTTGAGGCATTTTCGTGGTCGTTTAATTTAATTAAATCTGCTAATATGGACATGTTTGCAATTTCCCGAAATAAGGCATTGGTCTTGTTTCTTTGAAAGGCTTGGACATTGTTATTCATCTTTAATAATCTAATATTGCAAGGCCTGAGAATTATTGAGTCTGATTCTGCATCGCAAGATTGAGGGAAAAGGTATCTTCTTACTTGTTAAATATCACTAGCTTTCCTCATTCGGACAGGTTCACAACTTTGATGTCTACTGTTGCATAGCAAAGTCTGTATGATGTCAAATAGGGTCGTTTAATTTCATTAGCTCAGCTAATTCGTACATGTTTGCAATTTCCCTAAATAAGGCATTGGTCTTGTTGCTTTGAAAAGCTTGGACATTGTTGTTCAACTTTAATAATCTAAGACTGCAAGACCTGAGAATTATTGTGTCTGAATCTGCATCGAAAGATTGAAGGAAAGAGTATCTTTGTACTTGTTAAAAATCACTAGCTTTCCTCATTCGGACAGGTTCACAATTTTTATGTCTATGGTTGCATAGCAAAGTCTGTATAATGTCAACTAGGGCTGCATCACATAGACTGCGTGGCCTAATGGATAAGGCGTCTGACTTGGAATCAGAAGATTGAGGGTTCAAGTCCCTTCGTGGTTGTTTAATTTCATTAGCTCAGCTAATTTGAACATGTTTGCAATTTCCCGAAATAAGGCATTGGTCTTGTTGCTTTGAAAAGCTTGGACATTGGACACTTCAATAATCTAAGACTGCAAGACCTGAGAAATATTATGTCTGATTGAGGGACATAGTATTTTCGTACTTGTAAAATATCACTAGCTTTCCTCATTCGGATAGGTTCACAATTTTGATGTCTGTTGTTGCTAAACAACGTCTGTTTGATGTCATATCGGAGAATATGGAGTAGAAGGTGTTGCCTCGTGGATAAGGCGTCTTACTTCGAAACAGAAAATTGAGGTTTTGAGGCATTTTCGTGGTCGTTTAATTCCATTAAATCTGCTAATATGGACATGTTTGCAATTTCGCTAAATAAGGCATTGGTCTTGTTGCTTTGAAAAGCTTGGACATTGTTGTTCAACTTTAATAATCTAAGACTGCAAGGCCTGAGAATTATTGTGTCTGAATCTGCATCGAAAGATTGAAGGAAAGAGTATCTTTGTACTTGTTAAAAATCACTAGCTTTCCTCATTCGGACAGGTTCACAATTTTTATGTCTATGGTTGCATAGCAAAGTCTGTATAATGTCAAATAGGGCTATATCACATAGACTGCGTGGCCTAATGGATAAGGCGTCTGACTTCGAATCAGAAGATTGAGGGTCCGAGTCCCTTCGTGGTTGTTTAATTTCATTAGCTCAGCTAATTTGAACATGTTTGCAATTTCCCGAAATAAGGCATTGGTCTTGTTGCTTTGAAAAGCTTGGACATTGTTGTTCAACTTCAATAATCTAAGACTGCAAGACCTGAGAAATATTATGTCTGATTGAGGGACATAGTCTTTTCGTACTTGTAAAATATCACTAGCTTTCCTCATTCGGATAGGTTCACAATTTTGATGTCTGTTGTTGCTAAGCAACGTCTGTTTGATGTCATATCGGACAATATGGAGTAGTAGGTGTTGCCTCGTGGATAAGGCGTCTTACTTCAAAATAGAAAATTGAGGTTTTGAGGCATTTTCGTGGTCGTTTAATTTCATTAAATCTGCTAATATGGACATGTTTGCAATTTCCCGAAATAAGGCATTGGTCTTGTTTCTTTGAAAGGCTTGGACATTGTTATTCATCTTTAATAATCTAAGACTGCAAGGCCTGAGAATTATTGTGTCTGAATCTGCATCGAAAGATTGAAGGAAAGAGTATCTTTGTACTTGTTAAAAATCACTAGCTTTCCTCATTCGGACAGGTTCACAATTTTTATGTCTATGGTTGCATAGCAAAGTCTGTATAATGTCAAATAGGGCTGTATCACATAGACTGCGTGGCCTAATGGATAAGGCGTCTGACTTCGAATCAGAAGATTGAGGGTCCGAGTCCCTTCGTGGTTGTTTAATTTCATTAGCTCAGCTAATTTGAACATGTTTGCAATTTCCCGAAATAAGGCATTGGTCTTGTTGCTTTGAAAAGCTTGGACATTGTTGTTCAACTTCAATAATCTAAGACTGCAAGACCTGAGAAATATTATGTCTGATTGAGGGACATAGTCTTTTCGTACTTGTAAAATATCACTAGCTTTCCTCATTCGGATAGGTTCACAATTTTGATGTCTGTTGTTGCTAAGCAACGTCTGTTTGATGTCATATCGGACAATATGGAGTAGAAGGTGTTGCCTCGTGGATAAGGCGTCTTACTTCAAAATAGAAAATTGAGGTTTTGAGGCATTTTCGTGGTCGTTTAATTTTATTAAATCTGCTAATATGGACATGTTTGCAATTTCCCGAAATAAGGCATTGGTCTTGTTTCTTTGAAAGGCTTGGACATTGTTATTCATCTTTAATAATCTAAGACTGCAAGGCCTGAGAATTATTGTGTCTGAATCTGCATCGAAAGATTGAAGGAAAGAGTATCTTTGTACTTGTTAAAAATCACTAGCTTTCCTCATTCGGACAGGTTCACAATTTTTATGTCTATGGTTGCATAGCAAAGTCTGTATAATGTCAAATAGGGCTGTATCACATAGACTGCGTGGCCTAATGGATAAGGCGTCTGACTTCGAATCAGAAGATTGAGGGTTCGAGTCCCTTCGTGGTTGTTTAATTTCATTAGCTCAGCTAATTTGAACATGTTTGCAATTTCCAGAAATATGGCATTGGTCTTGTTGCTTTGAAAAGCTTGGACATTGTTGTTCAACTTCAATAATCTAAGACTGCAAGACCTGAGAAATATTATGTCTGATTGAGGGACATAGTCTTTTCGTACTTGTAAAATATCACTAGCTTTAGGTTCACAATTTTGATGTCTGTTGTTGCTAAGCAACGTCTGTTTGATGTCATATCGGAGAATATGGAGTAGAAGGTGTTGCCTCGTGGATAAGGCGTCTTACTTCAAAATAGAAAATTGAGGTTTTGAGGCATTTTCGTGGTCGTTTAATTTCATTAAATCTGCTAATATGGACATGTTTGCAATTTCCTGAAATAAGGTATTGGTCTTGTTTCTTTGAAAGGCTTGGACATTGTTATTCATCATTAATAATCTAATATTGCAAGGCCTGAGAATTATTGAGTCTGATTCTGCATCGCAAGATTGAGGGAAAAGGGTATCTTCTTACTTGTTAAATATCACTAGCTTTCCTCATTCGGACAGGTTCACAACTTTGATGTCTACTGTTGCATAGCAAAGTCTGTATGATGTCAAATAGGGTCGTTTAATTTCATTAGCTCAGCTAATTCGTACATGTTTGCAATTTCCCGAAATAAGGCATTGGTCTTGTTGCTTTGAAAAGCTTGGACATTGTTGTTCAACTTTAATAATCTAAGACTGCAAGACCTGAGAATTATTGTGTCTGAATCTGCATCGAAAGATTGAAGGAAAGAGTATTTGTTAAAAATCACTAGCTTTCCTCATTCGGACAGGTTCACAATTTTTATGTCTATGGTTGCATAGCAAAGTCTGTATAATGTCAAATAGTGCTGTATCACATAGACTGCGTGCCCTAATGGATAAGGCGTCTGACTTCGAATCAGAAGATCGAGGGTTCGAGTCCCTTCGTGGTTGTTTAATTTCATTAGCTCAGCTAATTTGAACATGTTTGCAATTTCCCGAAATATGTCATTGGTCTTGTTGCTTTGAAAAGCTTGGACATTGTTGTTCAACTTCAATAATCTAAGACTGCAAGACGTGAGAAATATTATGTCTGATTGAGGGACATAGTCTTTTCGTACTTGTAAAATATCACTAGCTTTCCTCATTCGGATAAGTTCACAATTTTGATGTCTGTTGTTGCTAAGCAACGTCTGTTTGATGTCATATCGGAGAATATGGAGTAGAAGGTGTTGCCTCGTGGATAAGGCGTCTTACTTCAAAATAGAAAATTGAGGTTTTGAGGCATTTTCGTGGTCGTTTAATTTCATTAAATCTGCTAATATGGACATGTTTGCAATTTCCCGAAATAAGGCATTGGTCTTGTTTCTTTGAAAGGCTTGGACATTGTTATTCATCTTTAATAATCTAATATTGCAAGGCCTGAGAATTATTGAGTCTGATTCTGCATCGCAAGATTGAGGGAAAAGGTATCTTCTTACTTCTTAAATATCACTAGCTTTCCTCATTCAGACAGGTTCACAACTTTGATGTCTACTGTTGCATAGCAAAGTCTGTATAATGTCAAATAGGGCTGTATCGCATAGACTGCGTGGCCTAATGGATAAGGCGTCTGACTTCGAATCAGAAGATTGAGGGTCCGAGTCCCTTCGTGGTTGTTTAATTTCATTAGCTCAGCTAATTTGAACATGTTTGCAATTTCCCGAAATAAGGCATTGGTCTTGTTTCTTTGAAAGGCTTGGACATTGTTATTCATCTTTAATAATCTAATATTGCAAGGCCTGAGAATTATTGAGTCTGATTCTGCATCGCAAGATTGAGGGAAAAGGTATCTTCTGACTTGTTAAATATCACTAGCTTTCCTCATTCGGACAGGTTCACAACTTTGATGTCTACTGTTGCATAGCAAAGTCTGTATGATGTCAAATAGGGTCGTTTAATTTCATTAGCTCAGCTAATTCGTACATGTTTGCAATTTCCCTAAATAAGGCATTGGTCTTGTTGCTTTGAAAAGCTTGGATATTGTTGTTCAACTTTAATAATCTAAGACTGCAAGACCTGAGAATTATTGTGTCTGAATCTGCATCGAAAGATTGAAGGAAAGAGTATCTTTGTACTTGTTAAAAATCACTAGCTTTCCTCATTCGGACAGGTTCACAATTTTTATGTCTATGGTTGCATAGCAAAGTCTGTATAATGTCAAATAGGGCTGTATCACATAGACTGCGTGGCCTAATGGATAAGGCGTCTGACTTCGAATCAGAAGATTGAGGGTTCGAGTCCCTTCGTGGTCGTTTAATTTCATTAGCTCAGCTAATTCGTACATGTTTGCAATTTCCCGAAATAAGGCATTGGTCTTGTTGCTTTGAAAAGCTTGGACATTGTTGTTCAACTTCAATAATCTAAGACTGCAAGACCTGAGAAATATTATGTCTGATTGAGGGACATAGTCTTTTCGTACTTGTAAAATATCACTAGCTTTCCTCATTCAGATAGGTTCACAATTTTGATGTCTGTTGTTGCTAAGCAACGTCTGTTTGATGTCATATCGGAGAATATGGAGTAGAAGGTGTTGCCTCGTGGATAAGGCGTCTTACTTCAAAATAGAAAATTGAGGTTTTGAGGCATTTTCGTGGTCGTTTAATTTAATTAAATCTGCTAATATGGACATGTTTGCAATTTCCCGAAATAAGGCATTGGTCTTGTTTCTTTGAAAGGCTTGGACATTGTTATTCATCTTTAATAATCTAATATTGCAAGGCCTGAGAATTATTGAGTCTGATTCTGCATCGCAAGATTGAGGGAAAAGGTATCTTCTTACTTGTTAAATATCACTAGCTTTCCTCATTCGGCAGGTTCACAACTTTGATGTCTACTGTTGCATAGCAAAGTCTGTATGATGTCAAATAGGGCTGTATCACGTAGACTGCGTGGCCTAATGGATAAGGCGTCTTACTTCGAATCAGAAGATTGAGGGTTCGAGTCCCTTCGTGGTTGTTTAATTTCATTAGCTCAGCTAATTTGAACATGTTTGCAATTTCCCGAAATAAGGCATTGGTCTTGTTTCTTTGAAAGGCTTGGACATTGTTATTCATCTTTAATAATCTAATATTGCAAGGCCTGAGAATTATTGAGTCTGATTCTGCATCGCAAGATTGAGGGAAAAGGTATCTTCTTACTTGTTAAATATCACTAGCTTTCCTCATTCGGACAGGTTCACAATTTTTATGTCTATGGTTGCATAGCAAAGTCTGTATAATGTCAAATAGGGCTGTATAACATAGACTGCGTGGCCTAATGGATAAGGCGTCTGACTTCGAATCAGAAGATTGAGGGTTCGAGTCCCTTCGTGGTTGTTTAATTTCATTAGCTCCGCTAATATGGACATGTTTGCAATTTCGCTAAGTAAGGCATTGGTCTTGTTGCTTGGACATTGTTATTCATCTTTAATAATCTAATATTGCAAGGCCTGAGAATTATTGAGTCTGATTCTGCATCGCAAGATTGAGGGAAAAGGTATCTTCTTACTTGTTAAATATCACTAGCTTTCCTCATTCGGACAGGTTCACAACTTTGATGTCTACTTTTGCATAGCAAAGTCTGTATAATGTCAAATAGGGCTGTATCACATAGGCTGCGTGGCCTAATGGATAAGGCGTCTGACTTCGAATCAGAAGATTGAGGGTCCGAGTCCCTTCGTGGTTGTTTAATTTCATTAGCTCAGCTAATTTGAACATGTTTGCAATTTCCAGAAATATGGCATTGGTCTTGTTGCTTTGAAAAGCTTGGACATTGTTGTTCAACTTCAATAATCTAAGACTGCAAGACCTGAGAAATATTATGTCTGATTGAGGGACATAGTCTTTTCGTACTTGTAAAATACTTGTAAAATATCACAATTTTGATGTCTGTTGTTGCTAAGCAACGTCTGTTTGATGTCATATCGGAGAATATGGAGTAGAAGGTGTTGCCTCGTGGATAAGGCGTCTTACTTCAAAATAGAAAATTGAGGTTTTGAGGCATTTTCGTGGTCGTTTAATTTCATTAAATCTGCTAATATGGACATGTTTGCAATTTCCTGAAATAAGGCATTGGTCTTGTTTCTTTGAAAGGCTTGGACATTGTTATTCATCATTAATAATCTAATATTGCAAGGCCTGAGAATTATTGAGTCTGATTCTGCATCGCAAGATTGAGGGAAAAGGTATCTTCTTACTTGTTAAATATCACTAGCTTTCCTCATTCGGACAGGTGTCAACTTTGATGTCTACTGTTGCATAGCAAAGTCTGTATGATGTCAAATAGGGTCGTTTAATTTCATTAGCTCAGCTAATTCGTACATGTTTGCAATTTCCCGAAATAAGGCATTGGTCTTGTTGCTTTGAAAAGCTTGGACATTGTTGTTCAACTTTAATAATCTAAGACTGCAAGACCTGAGAATTATTGTGTCTGAATCTGCATCGAAAGATTGAAGGAAAGAGTATTTGTTAAAAATCACTAGCTTTCCTCATTCGGACAGGTTCACAATTTTTATGTCTATGGTTGCATAGCAAAGTCTGTATAATGTCAAATAGTGCTGTATCACATAGACTGCGTGCCCTAATGGATAAGGCGTCTGACTTCGAATCAGAAGATTGAGGGTTCGAGTCCCTTCGTGGTTGTTTAATTTCATTAGCTCAGCTAATTTGAACATGTTTGCAATTTCCCGAAAGATGTCATTGGTCTTGTTGCTTTGAAAAGCTTGGACATTGTTGTTCAACTTCAATAATCTAAGACTGCAAGACGTGAGAAATATTATGTCTGATTGAGGGACATAGTCTTTTCGTACTTGTAAAATATCACTAGCTTTCCTCATTCGGATAAGTTCACAATTTTGATGTCTGTTGTTGCTAAGCAACGTCTGTTTGATGTCATATCGGAGAATATGGAGTAGAAGGTGTTGCCTCGTGGATAAGGCGTCTTACTTCAAAATAGAAAATTGAGGTTTTGAGGCATTTTCGTGGTCGTTTAATTTCATTAAATCTGCTAATATGGACATGTTTGCAATTTCCCGAAATAAGGCATTGGTCTTGTTTCTTTGAAAGGCTTGGACATTGTTATTCATCTTTAATAATCTAATATTGCAAGGCCTGAGAATTATTGTGTCTGAATCTGCATCGAAAGATTGAAGGAAAGAGTATATTTGTACTTGTTAAAAATCACTAGCTTTCCTCATTCGGATAGGTTCACAATTTTGATGTCTGTTGTTGCTAAGCAACGTCTGTTTGATGTCATATCGGAGAATATGGAGTAGAAGGTGTTGCCTCGTGGATAAGGCGTCTTACTTCAAAATAGAAAATTGAGGTTTTGAGGCATTTTCGTGGTTGTTTAATTTAATTAAATCTGCTAATATGGACATGTTTGCAATTTCCCGAAATAAGGCATTGGTCTTGTTTCTTTGAAAGGCTTGGACATTGTTATTCATCTTTAATAATCTAATATTGCAAGGCCTGAGAATTATTGAGTCTGATTCTGCATCGCAAGATTGAGGGAAAAGGTATCTTCTTACTTGTTAAATATCACTAGCTTTCCTCATTCGGACAGGTTCACAACTTTGATGTCTACTGTTGCATAGCAAAGTCTGTATGATGTCAAATAGGGCTGTATCACGTAGACTGCGTGGCCTAATGGATAAGGCGTCTGACTTCGAATCCGAAAATTGAGGGTCCGAGTCCCTTCGTGGTTGTTTAATTTCATTAGCTCAGCTAATTTGAACATGTTTGCAATTTCCCGAAATAAGGCATTGGTCTTGTTGCTTTGAAAAGCTTGGACATTGTTGTTCAACTTCAATAATCTAAGACTGCAAGACCTGAGAAATATTATGTCTGATTGAGGGACATAGTCTTTTCGTACTTGTAAAATATCACTAGCTTTCCTCATTCGGATAGGTTCACAATTTTGATGTCTGTTGTTGCTAAGCAACGTCTGTTTGATGTCATATCGGACAATATGGAGTAGTAGGTGTTGCCTCGTGGATAAGGCGTCTTACTTCAAAATAGAAAATTGAGGTTTTGAGGCATTTTCGTGGTCGTTTAATTTCATTAAATCTGCTAATATGGACATGTTTGCAATTTCCCGAAATAAGGCATTGGTCTTGTTTCTTTGAAAGGCTTGGACATTGTTATTCATCTTTAATAATCTAAGACTGCAAGGCCTGAGAATTATTGTGTCTGAATCTGCATCGAAAGATTGAAGGAAAGAGTATCTTTGTACTTGTTAAAAATCACTAGCTTTCCTCATTCGGACAGGTTCACAATTTTTATGTCTATGGTTGCATAGCAAAGTCTGTATAATGTCAAATAGGGCTGTATCACATAGACTGCGTGGCCTAATGGATAAGGCGTCTGACTTCGAATCAGAAGATTGAGGGTCCGAGTCCCTTCGTGGTTGTTTAATTTCATTAGCTCAGCTAATTTGAACATGTTTGCAATTTCCCGAAATAAGGCATTGGTCTTGTTGCTTTGAAAAGCTTGGACATTGTTGTTCAACTTCAATAATCTAAGACTGCAAGACCTGAGAAATATTATGTCTGATTGAGGGACATAGTCTTTTCGTACTTGTAAAATATCACTAGCTTTCCTCATTCGGATAGGTTCACAATTTTGATGTCTGTTGTTGCTAAGCAACGTCTGTTTGATGTCATATCGGACAATATGGAGTAGAAGGTGTTGCCTCGTGGATAAGGCGTCTTACTTCAAAATAGAAAATTGAGGTTTTGAGGCATTTTCGTGGTCGTTTAATTTTATTAAATCTGCTAATATGGACATGTTTGCAATTTCCCGAAATAAGGCATTGGTCTTGTTTCTTTGAAAGGCTTGGACATTGTTATTCATCTTTAATAATCTAAGACTGCAAGGCCTGAGAATTATTGTGTCTGAATCTGCATCGAAAGATTGAAGGAAAGAGTATCTTTGTACTTGTTAAAAATCACTAGCTTTCCTCATTCGGACAGGTTCACAATTTTTATGTCTATGGTTGCATAGCAAAGTCTGTATAATGTCAAATAGGGCTGTATCACATAGACTGCGTGGCCTAATGGATAAGGCGTCTGACTTCGAATCAGAAGATTGAGGGTTCGAGTCCCTTCGTGGTTGTTTAATTTCATTAGCTCAGCTAATTTGAACATGTTTGCAATTTCCAGAAATATGGCATTGTTCTTGTTGCTTTGAAAAGCTTGGACATTGTTGTTCAACTTCAATAATCTAAGACTGCAAGACCTGAGAAATATTATGTCTGATTGAGGGACATAGTCTTTTCGTACTTGTAAAATATCACTAGCTTTAGGTTCACAATTTTGATGTCTGTTGTTGCTAAGCAACGTCTGTTTGATGTCATATCGGAGAATATGGAGTAGAAGGTGTTGCCTCGTGGATAAGGCGTCTTACTTCAAAATAGAAAATTGAGGTTTTGAGGCATTTTCGTGGTTGTTTAATTTAATTAAATCTGCTAATATGGACATGTTTGCAATTTCCCGAAATAAGGCATTGGTCTTGTTTCTTTGAAAGGCTTGGACATTGTTATTCATCATTAATAATCTAATATTGCAAGGCCTGAGAATTATTGAGTCTGATTCTGCATCGCAAGATTGAGGGAAAAGGGTATCTTCTTACTTGTTAAATATCACTAGCTTTCCTCATTCGGACAGGTTCACAACTTTGATGTCTACTGTTGCATAGCAAAGTCTGTATGATGTCAAATAGGGTCGTTTAATTTCATTAGCTCAGCTAATTCGTACATGTTTGCAATTTCCCGAAATAAGGCATTGGTCTTGTTGCTTTGAAAAGCTTGGACATTGTTGTTCAACTTTAATAATCTAAGACTGCAAGACCTGAGAATTATTGTGTCTGAATCTGCATCGAAAGATTGAAGGAAAGAGTATTTGTTAAAAATCACTAGCTTTCCTCATTCGGACAGGTTCACAATTTTTATGTCTATGGTTGCATAGCAAAGTCTGTATAATGTCAAATAGTGCTGTATCACATAGACTGCGTGCCCTAATGGATAAGGCGTCTGACTTCGAATCAGAAGATCGAGGGTTCGAGTCCCTTCGTGGTTGTTTAATTTCATTAGCTCAGCTAATTTGAACATGTTTGCAATTTCCCGAAATATGTCATTGGTCTTGTTGCTTTGAAAAGCTTGGACATTGTTGTTCAACTTCAATAATCTAAGACTGCAAGACGTGAGAAGTATTATGTCTGATTGAGGGACATAGTCTTTTCGTACTTGTAAAATATCACTAGCTTTCCTCATTCGGATAAGTTCACAATTTTGATGTCTGTTGTTGCTAAGCAACGTCTGTTTGATGTCATATCGGAGAATATGGAGTAGAAGGTGTTGCCTCGTGGATAAGGCGTCTTACTTCAAAATAGAAAATTGAGGTTTTGAGGCATTTTCGTGGTTGTTTAATTTAATTAAATCTGCTAATATGGACATGTTTGCAATTTCCCGAAATAAGGCATTGGTCTTGTTTCTTTGAAAGGCTTGGACATTGTTATTCATCTTTAATAATCTAATATTGCAAGGCCTGAGAATTATTGAGTCTGATTCTGCATCGCAAGATTGAGGGAAAAGGTATCTTCTTACTTGTTAAATATCACTAGCTTTCCTCATTCGGACAGGTTCACAACTTTGATGTCTACTGTTGCATAGCAAAGTCTGTATGATGTCAAATAGGGCTGTATCACGTAGACTGCGTGGCCTAATGGATAAGGCGTCTGACTTCGAATCCGAAAATTGAGGGTCCGAGTCCCTTCGTGGTTGTTTAATTTCATTAGCTCAGCTAATTTGAACATGTTTGCAATTTCCCGAAATAAGGCATTGGTCTTGTTTCTTTGAAAGGCTTGGACATTGTTATTCATCTTTAATAATCTAATATTGCAAGGCCTGAGAATTATTGAGTCTGATTCTGCATCGCAAGATTGAGGGAAAAGGTATCTTCTTACTTGTTAAATATCACTAGCTTTCCTCATTCGGACAGGTGTCAACTTTGATGTCTACTGTTGCATAGCAAAGTCTGTATGATGTCAAATAGGGTCGTTTAATTTCATTAGCTCAGCTAATTCGTACATGTTTGCAATTTCCATAAATAAGGCATTGGTCTTGTTGCTTTGAAAAGCTTGGACATTGTTGTTCAACTTTAATAATCTAAGACTGCAAGACCTGAGAATTATTGTGTCTGAATCTGCATCGAAAGATTGAAGGAAAGAGTATCTTTGTACTTGTTAAAAATCACTAGCTTTCAATAATCTAAGACTGCAAGACCTGAGAAATATTATGTCTGATTGAGGGACATAGTCTTTTCGTACTTGTAAAATATCACTAGCTTTCCTCATTCGGACAGGTTCACAATTTTTATGTCTATGGTTGTATCTTCTTACTTGTTAAATATCACTAGCTTTCCTCATTCGGACAGGTGTCAACTTTGATGTCTACTGTTGCATAGCAAAGTCTGTATGATGTCAAATAGGGTCGTTTAATTTCATTAGCTCAGCTAATTCGTACATGTTTGCAATTTCCATAAATAAGGCATTGGTCTTGTTGCTTTGAAAAGCTTGGACATTGTTGTTCAACTTTAATAATCTAAGACTGCAAGACCTGAGAATTATTGTGTCTGAATCTGCATCGAAAGATTGAAGGAAAGAGTATCTTTGTACTTGTTAAAAATCACTAGCTTTCCTCATTCGGACAGGTTCACAATTTTTATGTCTATGGTTGCATAGCAAAGTCTGTATAATGTCAAATAGGGCTGTATCACATAGACTGCGTGGCCTAATGGATAAGGCGTCTGACTTCGAATCAGAAGATTGAGGGTCCGAGTCCCTTCGTGGTTGTTTAATTTCATTAGCTCAGCTAATTTGAACATGTTTGCAATTTCCCGAAATAAGGCATTGGTCTTGTTGCTTTGAAAAGCTTGGACATTGTTGTTCAACTTCAATAATCTAAGACTGCAAGACCTGAGAAATATTATGTCTGATTGAGGGACATAGTCTTTTCGTACTTGTAAAATATCACTAGCTTTCCTCATTCGGATAGGTTCACAATTTTGATGTCTGTTGTTGCTAAGCAACGTCTGTTTGATGTCATATCGGACAATATGGAGTAGAAGGTGTTGCCTCGTGGATAAGGCGTCTTACTTCAAAATAGAAAATTGAGGTTTTGAGGCATTTTCGTGGTCGTTTAATTTCATTAAATCTGCTAATATGGACATGTTTGCAATTTCCCGAAATAAGGCATTGGTCTTGTTTCTTTGAAAGGCTTGGACATTGTTATTCATCTTTAATAATCTAATATTGCAAGGCCTGAGAATTATTGAGTCTGATTCTGCATCGCAAGATTGAGGGAAAAGGTATCTTCTTACTTGTTAAATATCACTAGCTTTCCTCATTCGGACAGGTTCACAACTTTGATGTCTACTGTTGCATAGCAAAGTCTGTATAATGTCAAATAGGGCTGTATCACATAGACTGCGTGGCCTAATGGATAAGGCGTCTGACTTCGAATCAGAAGATTGAGGGTTCGAGTCCCTTCGTGGTTGTTTAATTTCATTAGCTCAGCTAATTTGAACATGTTTGCAATTTCCCATAATAAGGCATTGGTCTTGTTTCTTTGAAAGGCTTGGACATTGTTATTCATCTTTAATAATCTAATATTGCAAGGCCTGAGAATTATTGAGTCTCATTCTGCATCGCAAGATTGAGGGAAAAGGTATCTTCTTACTTGTTAAATATCACTAGCTTTCCTCATTCGGACAGGTTCACAACTTTGATGTCTACTGTTGCATAGCAAAGTCTGTATGATGTCAAATAGGGTCGTTTAATTTCTTTAGCTCAGCTAATTCGTACATGTTTGCAATTTCCCGAAATAAGGCATTGGTCTTGTTGCTTTGAAAAGCTTGGACATTGTTGTTCAACTTTAATAATCTAAGACTGCAAGACCTGAGAATTATTGTGTCTGAATCTGCATCGAAAGATTGAAGGAAAGAGTATCTTTGTACTTGTTAAAAATCACTAGCTTTCCTCATTCGGACAGGTTCACAATTTTTATGTCTATGGTTGTATCTTCTTACTTGTTAAATATCACTAGCTTTCCTCATTCGGACAGGTGTCAACTTTGATGTCTACTGTTGCATAGCAAAGTCTGTATGATGTCAAATAGGGTCGTTTAATTTCATTAGCTCAGCTAATTCGTACATGTTTGCAATTTCCATAAATAAGGCATTGGTCTTGTTGCTTTGAAAAGCTTGGACATTGTTGTTCAACTTTAATAATCTAAGACTGCAAGACCTGAGAATTATTGTGTCTGAATCTGCATCGAAAGATTGAAGGAAAGAGTATCTTTGTACTTGTTAAAAATCACTAGCTTTCCTCATTCGGACAGGTTCACAATTTTTATGTCTATGGTTGCATAGCAAAGTCTGTATAATGTCAAATAGGGCTGTATAACATAGACTGCGTGGCCTAATGGATAAGGCGTCTGACTTCGAATCAGAAGATTGAGGGTTCGAGTCCCTTCGTGGTTGTTTAATTTCATTAGGCATATGGACATGTTTGCAATTTCGCTAAATAAGGCATTGGTCTTGTTGCTTGGACATTGTTATTCATCTTTAATAATCTAATATTGCAAGGCCTGAGAATTATAGAGTCTGATTCTGCATCGCAAGATTGAGGGAAAAGGTATCTTCTTACTTGTTAAATATCACTAGCTTTCCTCATTCGTACAGGTTCACAACTTTGATGTCTACTTTTGCATAGCAAAGTCTGTATAATGTCAAATAGGGCTGTATCACATAGACTGCGTGGCCTAATGGATAAGGCGTCTGACTTCGAATCAGAAGATTGAGGGTCCGAGTCCCTTCGTGGTTGTTTAATTTCATTAGCTCAGCTAATTTGAACATGTTTGCAATTTCCCGAAATAAGGCATTGGTCTTGTTGCTTTGAAAAGCTTGGACATTGGACACTTCAATAATCTAAGACTGCAAGACCTGAGAAATATTATGTCTGATTGAGGGACATAGTCTTTTCGTACTTGTAAAATATCACTAGCTTTCCTCATTCGGATAGGTTCACAATTTTGATGTCTGTTGTTGCTAAACAACGTCTGTTTGATGTCATATCGGAGAATATGGAGTAGAAGGTGTTGCCTCGTGGATAAGGCGTCTTACTTCGAAACAGAAAATTGAGGTTTTGAGGCATTTTCGTGGTCGTTTAATTTCATTAAATCTGCTAATATGGACATGTTTGCAATTTCGCTAAATAAGGCATTGGTCTTGTTGCTTTGAAAAGCTTGGACATTGTTGTTCAACTTTAATAATCTAAGACTGCAAGGCCTGAGAATTATTGTGTCTGAATCTGCATCGAAAGATTGAAGGAAAGAGTATCTTTGTACTTGTTAAAAATCACTAGCTTTCCTCATTCGGACAGGTTCACAATTTTTATGTCTATGGTTGCATAGCAAAGTCTGTATAATGTCAAATAGGGCTGTATCACATAGACTGCGTGGCCTAATGGATAAGGCGTCTGACTTCGAATCAGAAGATTGAGGGCAATTTCCCGAAATAAGGCATTGGTCTTGTTGCTTTGAAAAGCGAGTCCCTTCGTGGTTGTCTTTAATTTCATTAGCTCAGCTAATTTGAACATGTTTGCAATTTCCCGTTTAATTTCATTAAATAAGGCATTGGTCTTGGTCTTGTTTCTTTGAAAGGCTTGGACATTGTTATTCATCTTTAATAATCTAATATTGCAAGGCCTGAGAATTATTGAGTCTGATTCTGCATCGCAAGATTGAGGGAAAAGGTATCTTCTTACTTGTTAAATATCACTAGCTTTCCTCATTCGTACAGGTTCACAACTTTGATGTCTACTTTTGCATAGCAAAGTCTGTATAATGTCAAATAGGGCTGTATCACATAGGCTGCGTGGCCTAATGGATAAGGCGTCTGACTTCGAATCAGAAGATTGAGGGTCCGAGTCCCTTCGTGGTTGTTTAATTTCATTAGCTCAGCTAATTTGAACATGTTTGCAATTTCCCGAAATAAGGCATTGGTCTTGTTGCTTTGAAAAGCTTGGACATTGGACACTTCAATAATCTAAGACTGCAAGACCTGAGAAATATTATGTCTGATTGAGGGACATAGTCTTTTCGTACTTGTAAAATATCACTAGCTTTCCTCATTCGGATAGGTTCACAATTTTGATGTCTGTTGTTGCTAAACAACGTCTGTTTGATGTCATATCGGAGAATATGGAGTAGAAGGTGTTGCCTCGTGGATAAGGCGTCTTACTTCGAAACAGAAAATTGAGGTTTTGAGGCATTTTCGTGGTCGTTTAATTTCATTAAATCTGCTAATATGGACATGTTTGCAATTTCGCTAAATAAGGCATTGGTCTTGTTGCTTTGAAAAGCTTGGACATTGTTGTTCAACTTTAATAATCTAAGACTGCAAGGCCTGAGAATTATTGTGTCTGAATCTGCATCGAAAGATTGAGGGAAAAGGTATCTTCTTACTTG
Source organism: Oncorhynchus clarkii lewisi (assembly GCF_045791955.1). Classification (NCBI taxonomy): domain Eukaryota; kingdom Metazoa; phylum Chordata; class Actinopteri; order Salmoniformes; family Salmonidae; genus Oncorhynchus; species Oncorhynchus clarkii. Next base: position 196,052 of record NW_027261057.1, read on the forward strand.
TTAAATATCACTAGCTTTCCTCATTCGGACAGGTTCACAACTTTGATGTCTACTGTTGCATAGCAAAGTCTGTATAATGTCAAATAGGGCTGTATCACATAGACTGCGTGGCCTAATGGATAAGGCGTCTTACTTCGAATCAGAAGATTGAGGGTTCGAGTCCCTTCGTGGTTGTTTAATTTCATTAGCTCAGCTAATTTGAACATGTTTGCAATTTCCCAAAATAAGGCATTGGTCTTGTTTCTTTGAAAGGCTTGGACATTGTTATTCATCTTTAATAATCTAATATTGCAAGGCCTGAGAATTATTGAGTCTGATTCTGCATCGCAAGATTGAGGGAAAAGGTATCTTCTGACTTGTTAAATATCACTAGCTTTCCTCATTCGGACAGGTTCACAACTTTGATGTCTACTGTTGCATAGCAAAGTCTGTATGATGTCAAATAGGGTCGTTTAATTTCATTAGCTCAGCTAATTCGTACATGTTTGCAATTTCCCTAAATAAGGCATTGGTCTTGTTGCTTTGAAAAGCTTGGATATTGTTGTTCAACTTTAATAATCTAAGACTGCAAGACCTGAGAATTATTGTGTCTGAATCTGCATCGAAAGATTGAAGGAAAGAGTATCTTTGTACTTGTTAAAAATCACTAGCTTTCCTCATTCGGACAGGTTCACAATTTTTATGTCTATGGTTGCATAGCAAAGTCTGTATAATGTCAAATAGGGCTGTATCACATAGACTGCGTGGCCTAATGGATAAGGCGTCTGACTTGGAATCAGAAGATTGAGGGTTCGAGTCCCTTCGTGGTTGTTTAATTTCATTAGCTCAGCTAATTTGAACATGTTTGCAATTTCCCGAAATAAGGCATTGGTCTTGTTGCTTTGAAAAGCTTGGACATTGGACACTTCAATAATCTAAGACTGCAAGACCTGAGAAATATTATGTCTGATTGAGGGACATAGTATTTTCGTACTTGTAAAATATCACTAGCTTTCCTCATTCGGATAGGTTCACAATTTTGATGTCTGTTGTTGCTAAACAACGTCTGTTTGATGTCATATCGGAGAATATGGAGTAGAAGGTGTTGCCTCGTGGATAAGGCGTCTTACTTCGAAACAGAAAATTGAGGTTTTGAGGCATTTTCGTGGTCGTTTAATTCCATTAAATCTGCTAATATGGACATGTTTGCAATTTCGCTAAATAAGGCATTGGTCTTGTTGCTTTGAAAAGCTTGGACATTGTTGTTCAACTTTAATAATCTAAGACTGCAAGGCCTGAGAATTATTGTGTCTGAATCTGCATCGAAAGATTGAAGGAAAGAGTATCTTTGTACTTGTTAAAAATCACTAGCTTTCCTCATTCGGACAGGTTCACAATTTTTATGTCTATGGTTGCATAGCAAAGTCTGTATAATGTCAAATAGGGCTGTATCACATAGACTGCGTGGCCTAATGGATAAGGCGTCTGACTTCGAATCAGAAGATTGAGGGTCCGAGTCCCTTCGTGGTTGTTTAATTTCATTAGCTCAGCTAATTTGAACATGTTTGCAATTTCCCGAAATAAGGCATTGGTCTTGTTGCTTTGAAAAGCTTGGACATTGTTGTTCAACTTCAATAATCTAAGACTGCAAGACCTGAGAAATATTATGTCTGATTGAGGGACATAGTCTTTTCGTACTTGTAAAATATCACTAGCTTTCCTCATTCGGATAGGTTCACAATTTTGATGTCTGTTGTTGCTAAGCAACGTCTGTTTGATGTCATATCGGACAATATGGAGTAGAAGGTGTTGCCTCGTGGATAAGGCGTCTTACTTCAAAATAGAAAATTGAGGTTTTGAGGCATTTTCGTGGTCGTTTAATTTCATTAAATCTGCTAATATGGACATGTTTGCAATTTCCCGAAATAAGGCATTGGTCTTGTTTCTTTGAAAGGCTTGGACATTGTTATTCATCTTTAATAATCTAATATTGCAAGGCCTGAGAATTATTGAGTCTGATTCTGCATCGCAAGATTGAGGGAAAAGGTATCTTCTTACTTGTTAAATATCACTAGCTTTCCTCATTCGGACAGGTTCACAACTTTGATGTCTACTGTTGCATAGCAAAGTCTGTATAATGTCAAATAGGGCTGTATCACATAGACTGCGTGGCCTAATGGATAAGGCGTCTGACTTCGAATCTGAAGATTGAGGGTTCGAGTCCCTTCGTGGTTGTTTAATTTCATTAGCTCAGCTAATTTGAACATGTTTGCAATTTCCCAAAATAAGGCATTGGTCTTGTTTCTTTGAAAGGCTTGGACATTGTTATTCATCTTTAATAATCTAATATTGCAAGGCCTGAGAATTATTGAGTCTGATTCTGCATCGCAAGATTGAGGGAAAAGGTATCTTCTGACTTGTTAAATATCACTAGCTTTCCTCATTCGGACAGGTTCACAACTTTGATGTCTACTGTTGCATAGCAAAGTCTGTATGATGTCAAATAGGTATGTTTAATTTCATTAGCTCAGCTAATTCGTACATGTTTGCAATTTCCCTAAATAAGGCATTGGTCTTGTTGCTTTGAAAAGCTTGGATATTGTTGTTCAACTTTAATAATCTAAGACTGCAAGACCTGAGAATTATTGTGTCTGAATCTGCATCGAAAGATTGAAGGAAAGAGTATCTTTATACTTGTTAAAAATCACTAGCTTTCCTCATTCGGACAGGTTCACAATTTTTATGTCTATGGTTGCATAGCAAAGTCTGTATAATGTCAAATAGGGCTGTATCACATAGACTGCGTGGCCTAATGGATAAGGCGTCTGACTTGGAATCAGAAGATTGAGGGTTCGAGTCCCTTCGTGGTTGTTTAATTTCATTAGCTCAGCTAATTTGAACATGTTTGCAATTTCCCGAAATAAGGCATTGGTCTTGTTGCTTTGAAAAGCTTGGACATTGGACACTTCAATAATCTAAGACTGCAAGACCTGAGAAATATTATGTCTGATTGAGGGACATAGTATTTTCGTACTTGTAAAATATCACTAGCTTTCCTCATTCGGATAGGTTCACAATTTTGATGTCTGTTGTTGCTAAACAACGTCTGTTTGATGTCATATCGGAGAATATGGAGTAGAAGGTGTTGCCTCGTGGATAAGGCGTCTTACTTCGAAACAGAAAATTGAGGTTTTGAGGCATTTTCGTGGTCGTTTAATTCCATTAAATCTGCTAATATGGACATGTTTGCAATTTCGCTAAATAAGGCATTGGTCTTGTTGCTTTGAAAAGCTTGGACATTGTTGTTCAACTTTAATAATCTAAGACTGCAAGGCCTGAGAATTATTGTGTCTGAATCTGCATCGAAAGATTGAAGGAAAGAGTATCTTTGTACTTGTTAAAAATCACTAGCTTTCCTCATTCGGACAGGTTCACAATTTTTATGTCTATGGTTGCATAGCAAAGTCTGTATAATGTCAAATAGGGCTGTATCACATAGACTGCGTGGCCTAATGGATAAGGCGTCTGACTTCGAATCAGAAGATTGAGGGTGTGAGTCCCTTCGTGGTTCTTTAATTTCATTAGCTCCGCTAATATGGACATGTTTGCAATTTCGCTAAGTAAGGCATTGGTCTTGTTGCTTGGACATTGTTATTCATCTTTAATAATCTAATATTGCAAGGCCTGAGAATTATTGAGTCTGATTCTGCATCGCAAGATTGAGGGAAAAGGTATCTTCTTACTTGTTAAATATCACTAGCTTTCCTCATTCGGACAGGTTCACAACTTTGATGTCTACTGTTGCATAGCAAAGTCTGTATAATGTCAAATAGGGCTGTATCACATAGACTGCGTGGCCTAATGGATAAGGCGTCTGACTTCGAATCAGAAGATTGAGGGTTCGAGTCCCTTCGTGGTTGTTTAATTTCATTAGCTCAGCTAATTTGAACATGTTTGCAATTTCCCGAAATATGTCATTGGTCTTGTTGCTTTGAAAAGCTTGGACATTGTTGTTCAACTTCAATAATCTAAGACTGCAAGACCTGAGAAATATTATGTCTGATTGAGGGACATAGTCTTTTCGTACTTGTAAAATATCACTAGCTTTCCTCATTCGGATAGGTTCACAATTTTGATGTCTGTTGTTGCTAAGCAACGTCTGTTTGATGTCATATCGGACAATATGGAGTAGAAGGTGTTGCCTCGTGGATAAGGCGTCTTACTTCAAAATAGAAAATTGAGGTTTTGAGGCATTTTCGTGGTCGTTTAATTTCATTAAATCTGCTAATATGGACATGTTTGCAATTTCCCGAAATAAGGCATTGGTCTTGTTTCTTTGAAAGGCTTGGACATTGTTATTCATCTTTAATAATCTAATATTGCAAGACCTGAGAATTATTGTGTCTGATTCTGCATCGCAAGATTGAAGGAAAGAGTATCTTTGTACTTGTTAAAAATCACTAGCTTTCCTCATTCGGACAGGTTCACAACTTTGATGTCTACTGTTGCATAGCAAAGTCTGTATAATGTCAAATAGGGCTGTATCACATAGAATGCGTGGCCTAATGGATAAGGCGTCTGACTTCGAATCAGAAGATTGAGGGTTCGAGTCCCTTCGTGGTTGTTTAATTTCATTAGCTCAGCTAATTTGAACATGTTTGCAATTTCCAGAAATATGTCATTGGTCTTGTTGCTTTGAAAAGCTTGGACATTGTTGTTCAACTTCAATAATCTAAGACTGCAAGACCTGAGAAATATTATGTCTGATTGAGGGACATAGTCTTTTCGTACTTGTAAAATATCACTAGCTTTCCTCATTCGGATAGGTTCACAATTTTGATGTCTGTTGTTGCTAAGCAACGTCTGTTTGATGTCATATCGGACAATATGGAGTAGAAGGTGTTGCCTCGTGGATAAGGCGTCTTACTTCAAAATAGAAAATTGAGGTTTTGAGGCATTTTCGTGGTCGTTTAATTTCATTAAATCTGCTAATATGGACATGTTTGCAATTTCCCGAAATAAGGCATTGGTCTTGTTTCTTTGAAAGGCTTGGACATTGTTATTCATCTTTAATAATCTAATATTGCAAGGCCTGAGAATTACTGAGTCTGATTCTGCATCGCAAGATTGAGGGAAAAGGTATCTTCTTACTTTTACTCACATAGACTGCGTGGCCTAATGGATAAGGCGTCTGACTTCGAATCAGAAGATTGAGGGTTTGAGTCCCTTCGTGGTTGTTTAATTTCATTAGCTCAGCTAATTTGAACATGTTTGCAATTTCCCGAAATAAGGCATTGGTCTTGTTGCTTTGAAAAGCTTGGACATTGGACACTTCAATAATCTAAGACTGCAAGACCTGAGAAATATTATGTCTGATTGAGGGACATAGTATTTTCGTACTTGTAAAATATCACTAGCTTTCCTCATTCGGATAGGTTCACAATTTTGATGTCTGTTGTTGCTAAACAACGTCTGTTTGATGTCATATCGGAGAATATGGAGTAGAAGGTGTTGCCTCGTGGATAAGGCGTCTTACTTCGAAACAGAAAATTGAGGTTTTGAGGCATTTTCGTGGTCGTTTAATTTCATTAAATCTGCTAATATGGACATGTTTGCAATTTCCCGAAATAAGGCATTGGTCTTGTTTCTTTGAAAGGCTTGGACATTGTTGTTCAACTTTAGTAATCTAAGACTGCAAGACCTGAGAATTATTGTGTCTGAATCTGCATCGAAAGATTGAAGGAAAGAGTATCTTTGTACTTGTTAAAAATCACTAGCTTTCCTCATTCGGACAGGTTCACAATTTTTATGTCTATGGTTGCATAGCAAAGTCTGTATAATGTAAAATAGGGCTGTATCACATAGACTGCGTGGCCTAATGGATAAGGCGTCTGACTTCGAATCATAAGATTGAGGGTTCGAGTCCCTTCGCGGTTGTTTAATTTCATTAGCTCAGCTAATTTGAACATGTTTGCAATTTCCCGAAATAAGGCATTGGTCTTGTTGCTTTGAAAAGCTTGGACATTGGACACTTCAATAATCTAAGACTGCAAGACCTGAGAAATATTATGTCTGATTGAGGGACATAGTATTTTCGTACTTGTAAAATATCACTAGCTTTCCTCATTCGGATAGGTTCACAATTTTGATGTCTGTTGTTGCTAAACAACGTCTGTTTGATGTCATATCGGAGAATATGGAGTAGAAGGTGTTGCCTCGTGGATAAGGCGTCTTACTTCGAAACAGAAAATTGAGGTTTTGAGGCATTTTCGTGGTCGTTTAATTTCATTAAATCTGCTAATATGGACATGTTTGCAATTTCCCGAAATAAGGCATTGGTCTTGTTTCTTTGAAAGGCTTGGACATTGTTATTCATCTTTAATAATCTAATATTGCAAGGCCTGAGAATTATTGAGTCTGATTCTGCATCGCAAGATTGAGGGAAAAGGTATCTTCTTACTTGTTAAATATCACTAGCTTTCCTCATTCGGACAGGTTCACAACTTTGATGTCTACTGTTGCATAGCAAAGTCTGTATAATGTCAAATAGGGCTGTATCACATAGACTGCGTGGCCTAATGGATAAGGCGTCTGACTTCGAATCAGAAGATTGAGGGTTCGAGTCCCTTCGTGGTTGTTTAATTTCATTAGCTCAGCTAATTTGAACATGTTTGCAATTTCCCGAAATATGGCATTGGTCTTGTTGCTTTGAAAAGCTTGGACATTGTTGTTCAACTTCAATAATCTAAGACTGCAAGACCTGAGAAATATTATGTCTGATTGAGGGACATAGTCTTTTCGTACTTGTAAAATATCACTAGCTTTCCTCATTCGGATAGGTTCACAATTTTGATGTCTGTTGTTGCTAAGCAACGTCTGTTTGATGTCATATCGGACAATATGGAGTAGAAGGTGTTGCCTCGTGGATAAGGCGTCTTACTTCAAAATAGAAAATTGAGGTTTTGAGGCATTTTCGTGGTCGTTTAATTTCATTAAATCTGCTAATATGGACATGTTTGCAATTTCCCGAAATAAGGCATTGGTCTTGTTTCTTTGAAAGGCTTGGACATTGTTATTCATCTTTAATAATCTAATATTGCAAGGCCTGAGAATTATTGAGTCTGATTCTGCATCGCAAGATTGAGGGAAAAGGTATCTTCTTACTTGTTAAATATCACTAGCTTTCCTCATTCGGACAGGTTCACAACTTTGATGTCTACTGTTGCATAGCAAAGTCTGTATAATGTCAAATAGGGCTGTATCACATAGACTGCGTGGCCTAATGGATAAGGCGTCTGACTTCGAATCAGAAGATTGAGGGTTCGAGTCCCTTCGTGGTTGTTTAATTTCATTAGCTCAGCTAATTTGAACATGTTTGCAATTTCCCGAAATAAGGCATTGGTCTTGTTGCTTTGAAAAGCTTGGACATTGGACACTTCAATAATCTAAGACTGCAAGACCTGAGAAATATTATGTCTGATTGAGGGACATAGTATTTTCGTACTTGTAAAATATCACTAGCTTTCCTCATTCGGATAGGTTCACAATTTTGATGTCTGTTGTTGCTAAACAACGTCTGTTTGATGTCATATCGGAGAATATGGAGTAGAAGGTGTTGCCTCGTGGATAAGGCGTCTTACTTCGAAACAGAAAATTGAGGTTTTGAGGCATTTTCGTGGTCGTTTAATTTCATTAAATCTGCTAATATGGACATGTTTGCAATTTCCCGAAATAAGGCATTGGTCTTGTTTCTTTGAAAGGCTTGGACATTGTTGTTCAACTTTAATAATCTAAGACTGCAAGACCTGAGAATTATTGTGTCTGAATCTGCATCGAAAGATTGAAGGAAAGAGTATCTTTGTACTTGTTAAAAATCACTAGCTTTCCTCATTCGGACAGGTTCACAATTTTTATGTCTATGGTTGCATAGCAAAGTCTGTATAATGTCAAATAGGGCTGTATCACATAGACTGCGTGGCCTAATGGATAAGGCGTCTGACTTCGAATCATAAGATTGAGGGTTCGAGTCCCTTCGCGGTTGTTTAATTTCATTAGCTCAGCTAATTTGAACATGTTTGCAATTTCCCGAAATAAGGCATTGGTCTTGTTGCTTTGAAAAGCTTGGACATTGGACACTTCAATAATCTAAGACTGCAAGACCTGAGAAATATTATGTCTGATTGAGGGACATAGTATTTTCGTACTTGTAAAATATCACTAGCTTTCCTCATTCGGATAGGTTCACAATTTTGATGTCTGTTGTTGCTAAACAACGTCTGTTTGATGTCATATCGGAGAATATGGAGTAGAAGGTGTTGCCTCGTGGATAAGGCGTCTTACTTCGAAACAGAAAATTGAGGTTTTGAGGCATTTTCGTGGTCGTTTAATTTCATTAAATCTGCTAATATGGACATGTTTGCAATTTCCCGAAATAAGGCATTGGTCTTGTTTCTTTGAAAGGCTTGGACATTGTTGTTCAACTTTAATAATCTAAGACTGCAAGACCTGAGAATTATTGTGTCTGAATCTGCATCGAAAGATTGAAGGAAAGAGTATCTTTGTACTTGTTAAAAATCACTAGCTTTCCTCATTCGGACAGGTTCACAATTTTTATGTCTATGGTTGCATAGCAAAGTCTGTATAATGTAAAATAGGGCTGTATCACATAGACTGCGTGGCCTAATGGATAAGGCGTCTGACTACGAATCATAAGATTGAGGGTTCGAGTCCCTTCGCGGTTGTTTAATTTCATTAGCTCAGCTAATTTGAACATGTTTGCAATTTCCCGAAATAAGGCATTGGTCTTGTTGCTTTGAAAAGCTTGGACATTGTTGTTCAACTTCAATAATCTAAGACTGCAAGACCTGAGAAATATTATGTCTGATTGAGGGACATAGTCTTTTCGTACTTGTAAAATATCACTAGCTTTCCTCATTCGGATAGGTTCACAATTTTGATGTCTGTTGTTGCTAAGCAACGTCTGTTTGATGTCATATCGGACAATATGGAGTAGAAGGTGTTGCCTCGTGGATAAGGCGTCTTACTTCAAAATAGAAAATTGAGGTTTTGAGGCATTTTCGTGGTCGTTTAATTTCATTAAATCTGCTAATATGGACATGTTTGCAATTTCCCGAAATAAGGCATTGGTCTTGTTTCTTTGAAAGGCTTGGACATTGTTATTCATCTTTAATAATCTAATATTGCAAGACCTGAGAATTATTGTGTCTGATTCTGCATCGCAAGATTGAAGGAAAGAGTATCTTTGTACTTGTTAAAAATCACTAGCTTTCCTCATTCGGACAGGTTCACAATTTTGATGTCTGTTGTTGCTAAACAACGTCTGTTTGATGTCATATCGGAGAATATGGAGTAGAAGGTGTTGCCTCGTGGATAAGGCGTCTTACTTCGAAACAGAAAATTGAGGTTTTGAGGCATTTTCGTGGTCGTTTAATTTCATTAAATCTGCTAATATGGACATGTTTGCAATTTCCCGAAATAAGGCATTGGTCTTGTTTCTTTGAAAGGCTTGGACATTGTTGTTCAACTTTAATAATCTAAGACTGCAAGGCCTGAGAATTATTGTGTCTGAATCTGCATCGAAAGATTGAAGGAAAGAGTATCTTTGTACTTGTTAAAAATCACTAGCTTTCCTCATTCGGACAGGTTCACAATTTTTATGTCTATGGTTGCATAGCAAAGTCTGTATAATGTAAAATAGGGCTGTATCACATAGACTGCGTGGCCTAATGGATAAGGCGTCTGACTTCGAATCATAAGATTGAGGGTTCGAGTCCCTTCGCGGTTGTTTAATTTCATTAGCTCAGCTAATTTGAACATGTTTGCAATTTCCCGAAATATGTCATTGGTCTTGTTGCTTTGAAAAGCTTGGACATTGTTGTTCAACTTCAATAATCTAAGACTGCAAGACCTGAGAAATATTATGTCTGATTGAGGGACATAGTCTTTTCGTACTTGTAAAATATCACTAGCTTTCCTCATTCGGATAGGTTCACAATTTTGATGTCTGTTGTTGCTAAGCAACGTCTGTTTGATGTCATATCGGACAATATGGAGTAGAAGGTGTTGCCTCGTGGATAAGGCGTCTTACTTCAAAATAGAAAATTGAGGTTTTGAGGCATTTTCGTGGTCGTTTAATTTCATTAAATCTGCTAATATGGACATGTTTGCAATTTCCCGAAATAAGGCATTGGTCTTGTTTCTTTGAAAGGCTTGGACATTGTTATTCATCTTTAATAATCTAATATTGCAAGACCTGAGAATTATTGTGTCTGATTCTGCATCGCAAGATTGAAGGAAAGAGTATCTTTGTACTTGTTAAAAATCACTAGCTTTCCTCATTCGGACAGGTTCACAACTTTGATGTCTACTGTTGCATAGCAAAGTCTGTATAATGTCAAATAGGGCTGTATCACATAGAATGCGTGGCCTAATGGATAAGGCGTCTGACTTCGAATCAGAAGATTGAGGGTTCGAGTCCCTTCGTGGTTGTTTAATTTCATTAGCTCAGCTAATTTGAACATGTTTGCAATTTCCCGAAATATGTCATTGGTCTTGTTGCTTTGAAAAGCTTGGACATTGTTGTTCAACTTCAATAATCTAAGACTGCAAGACCTGAGAAATATTATGTCTGATTGAGGGACATAGTCTTTTCGTACTTGTAAAATATCACTAGCTTTCCTCATTCGGATAGGTTCACAATTTTGATGTCTGTTGTTGCTAAGCAACGTCTGTTTGATGTCATATCGGACAATATGGAGTAGAAGGTGTTGCCTCGTGGATAAGGCGTCTTACTTCAAAATAGAAAATTGAGGTTTTGAGGCATTTTCGTGGTCGTTTAATTTCATTAAATCTGCTAATATGGACATGTTTGCAATTTCCCGAAATAAGGCATTGGTCTTGTTTCTTTGAAAGGCTTGGACATTGTTATTCATCTTTAATAATCTAATATTGCAAGGCCTGAGAATTATTGAGTCTGATTCTGCATCGCAAGATTGAGGGAAAAGGTATCTTTGTACTTGTTAAATATCACTAGCTTTCCTCATTCGGACAGGTTCACAACTTTGATGTCTACTGTTGCATAGCAAAGTCTGTATAATGTCAAATAGGGCTGTATCACATAGACTGCGTGGCCTAATGGATAAGGCGTCTGACTTCGAATCAGAAGATTGAGGGTTCGAGTCCCTTCGTGGTTGTTTAATTTCATTAGCTCAGCTAATTTGAACATGTTTGCAATTTCCCGAAATAAGGCATTGGTCTTGTTGCTTTGAAAAGCTTGGACATTGGACACTTCAATAATCTAAGACTGCAAGACCTGAGAAATATTATGTCTGATTGAGGGACATAGTCTTTTCGTACTTGTAAAATATCACTAGCTTTCCTCATTCGGATAGGTTCACAATTTTGATGTCTGTTGTTGCTAAACAACGTCTGTTTGATGTCATATCGGAGAATATGGAGTAGAAGGTGTTGCCTCGTGGATAAGGCGTCTTACTTCGAAACAGAAAATTGAGATTTTGAGGCATTTTCGTGGTCGTTTAATTTCATTAAATCTGCTAATATGGACATGTTTGCAATTTCGCGAAATAAGGCATTGGTCTTGTTGCTTTGAAAAGCTTGGACATTGTTGTTCAACTTTAATAATCTAAGACTGCAAGGCCTGAGAATTATTGTGTCTGAATCTGCATCGAAAGATTGAAGGAAAGAGTATCCTTGTACTTGTTAAAAATCACTAGCTTTCCTCATTCGGACAGGTTCACAATTTTTATGTCTATGGTTGCATAGCAAAGTCTGTATAATGTCAAATAGGGCTGTATCACATAGACTGCGTGGCCTAATGGATAAGGCGTCTGACTTCGAATCAGAAGATTGAGGGTTTGAGTCCCTTCGTGGTTGTTTAATTTCATTAGCTCAGCTAATTTGAACATGTTTGCAATTTCCCGAAATATGTCATTGGTCTTGTTGCTTTGAAAAGCTTGGACATTGTTGTTCAACTTCAATAATCTAAGACTGCAAGACCTGAGAAATATTATGTCTGATTGAGGGACATAGTCTTTTCGTACTTGTAAAATATCACTAGCTTTCCTCATTCGGATAGGTTCACAATTTTGATGTCTGTTGTTGCTAAGCAACGTCTGTTTGATGTCATATCGGAGAATATGGAGTAGAAGGTGTTGCCTCGTGGATAAGGCGTCTTACTTCGAAACATAAAATTGAGGTTTTGAGGCATTTTCGTGGTCGTTTAATTTCATTAAATCTGCTAATATGGACATGTTTGCAATTTCGCTAAATAAGGCATTGGTCTTGTTGCTTTGAAAAGCTTGGACATTGTTGTTCAACTTTAATAATCTAAGACTGCAAGGCCTGAGAATTATTGTGTCTGAATCTGCATCGCAAGATTGAGGGAAAAGGTATCTTCTTACTTGTTAAATATCACTAGCTTTCCTCATTCGGACAGGTTCACAACTTTGATGTCTACTGTTGCATAGCAAAGTCTGTATAATGTCAAATAGGGCTGTATCACATAGACTGCGTGGCCTAATGGATAAGGCGTCTGACTTCGAATCAGAAGATTGAGGGTCCGAGTCCCTTCGTGGTTGTTTAATTTCATTAGCTCAGCTAATTTGAACATGTTTGCAATTTCCCGAAATAAGGCATTGGTCTTGTTGCTTTGAAAAGCTTGGACATTGGACACTTCAATAATCTAAGACTGCAAGACCTGAGAAATATTATGTCTGATTGAGGGACATAGTCTTTTCGTACTTGTAAAATATCACTAGCTTTCCTCATTCGGATAGGTTCACAATTTTGATGTCTGTTGTTGCTAAACAACGTCTGTTTGATGTCATATCGGAGAATATGGAGTAGAAGGTGTTGCCTCGTGGATAAGGCGTCTTACTTCGAAACAGAAAATTGAGATTTTGAGGCATTTTCGTGGTCGTTTAATTTCATTAAATCTGCTAATATGGACATGTTTGCAATTTCGCGAAATAAGGCATTGGTCTTGTTGCTTTGAAAAGCTTGGACATTGTTGTTCAACTTTAATAATCTAAGACTGCAAGGCCTGAGAATTATTGTGTCTGAATCTGCATCGAAAGATTGAAGGAAAGAGTATCTTGTACTTGTTAAAAATCACTAGCTTTCCTCATTCGGACAGGTTCACAATTTTTATGTCTATGGTTGCATAGCAAAGTCTGTATAATGTCAAATAGGGCTGTATCACATAGACTGCGTGGCCTAATGGATAAGGCGTCTGACTTCGAATCAGAAGATTGAGGGTTCGAGTCCCTTCGTGGTTGTTTAATTTCATTAGCTCAGCTAATTTGAACATGTTTGCAATTTCCCGAAATAAGGCATTGGTCTTGTTGCTTTGAAAAGCTTGGACATTGTTGTTCAACTTCAATAATCTAAGACTGCAAGACCTGAGAAATATTATGTCTGATTGAGGGACATAGTCTTTTCGTACTTGTAAAATATCACTAGCTTTCCTCATTCGGATAGGTTCACAATTTTGATGTCTGTTGTTGCTAAGCAACGTCTGTTTGATGTCATATCGGACAATATGGAGTAGAAGGTGTTGCCTCGTGGATAAGGCGTCTTACTTCAAAATAGAAAATTGAGGTTTTGAGGCATTTTCGTGGTCGTTTAATTTCATTAAATCTGCTAATATGGACATGTTTGCAATTTCCCGAAATAAGGCATTGGTCTTGTTTCTTTGAAAGGCTTGGACATTGTTATTCATCTTTAATAATCTAAGACTGCAAGGCCTGAGAATTATTGAGTCTGATTCTGCATCGCAAGATTGAGGGAAAAGGTATCTTCTTACTTGTTAAATATCACTAGCTTTCCTCATTCGGACAGGTTCACAACTTTGATGTCTACTGTTGCATAGCAAAGTCTGTATGATGTCAAATAGGGTCGTTTAATTTCATTAGCTCAGCTAATTCGTACATGTTTGCAATTTCCCTAAATAAGGCATTGGTCTTGTTGCTTTGAAAAGCTTGGACATTGTTGTTCAACTTTAATAATCTAAGACTGCAAGGCCTGAGAATTATTGTGTCTGAATCTGCATCGAAAGATTGAAGGAAAGAGTATCTTTGTACTTGTTAAAAATCACTAGCTTTCCTCATTCGGACAGGTTCACAATTTTTATGTCTATGGTTGCATAGCAAAGTCTGTATAATGTCAAATAGGGCTGTATCACATAGACTGCGTGGCCTAATGGATAAGGCGTCTGACTTCGAATCAGAAGATTGAGGGTTCGAGTCCCTTCGTGGTCGTTTAATTTCATTAGCTCAGCTAATTTGAACATGTTTGCAATTTCCCGAAATAAGGCATTGGTCTTGTTGCTTTGAAAAGCTTGGACATTGTTGTTCAACTTCAATAATCTAAGACTGCAAGACCTGAGAAATATTATGTCTGATTGAGGGACATAGTCTTTTCGTACTTGTAAAATATCACTAGCTTTCCTCATTCGGATAGGTTCACAATTTTGATGTCTGTTGTTGCTAAGCAACGTCTGTTTGATGTCATATCGGACAATATGGAGTAGAAGGTGTTGCCTCGTGGATAAGGCGTCTTACTTCAAAATAGAAAATTGAGGTTTTGAGGCATTTTCGTGGTCGTTTAATTTCATTAAATCTGCTAATATGGACATGTTTGCAATTTCCCGAAATAAGGCATTGGTCTTGTTTCTTTGAAAGGCTTGGACATTGTTATTCATCTTTAATAATCTAATATTGCAAGGCCTGAGAATTATTGAGTCTGATTCTGCATCGCAAGATTGAGGGAAAAGGTATCTTCTTACTTGTTAAATATCACTAGCTTTCCTCATTCGGACAGGTTCACAACTTTGATGTCTACTGTTGCATAGCAAAGTCTGTATGATGTCAAATAGGGTCGTTTAATTTCATTAGCTCAGCTAATTCGTACATGTTTGCAATTTCCCTAAATAAGGCATTGGTCTTGTTGCTTTGAAAAGCTTGGACATTGTTGTTCAACTTTAATAATCTAAGACTGCAAGGCCTGAGAATTATTGTGTCTGAATCTGCATCGAAAGATTGAAGGAAAGAGTATCTTTGTACTTGTTAAAAATCACTAGCTTTCCTCATTCGGACAGGTTCACAATTTTTATGTCTATGGTTGCATAGCAAAGTCTGTATAATGTCAAATAAGACTGTATCACATAGATTGCGTGGCCTAATGGATAAGGCGTCTGACTTCGAATCAGAAGATTGAGGGTTCGAGTCCCTTCGTGGTCGTTTAATTTCATTAGCTCAGCTAATTTGAACATGTTTGCAATTTCCCGAAATAAGGCATTGGTCTTGTTGCTTTGAAAAGCTTGGACATTGTTGTTCAACTTTAATAATCTAAGACTGCAAGGCCTGAGAATTATTGTGTCTGAATCTGCATCGAAAGATTGAAGGAAAGAGTATCTTTGTACTTGTTAAAAATCACTAGCTTTCCTCATTCGGACAGGTTCACAATTTTTATGTCTATGGTTGCATAGCAAAGTCTGTATAATGTCAAATAAGACTGTATCACATAGATTGCGTGGCCTAATGGATAAGGCGTCTGACTTCGAATCAGAAGATTGAGGGTTCGAGTCCCTTCGTGGTCGTTTAATTTCATTAGCTCAGCTAATTTGAACATGTTTGCAATTTCCCGAAATAAGGCATTGGTCTTGTTGCTTTGAAAAGCTTGGACATTGTTGTTCAACTTTAATAATCTAAGACTGCAAGGCCTGAGAATTATTGTGTCTGAATCTGCATCGAAAGATTGAAGGAAAGAGTATCTTTGTACTTGTTAAAAATCACTAGCTTTCCTCATTCGGACAGGTTCACAATTTTTATGTCTATGGTTGCATAGCAAAGTCTGTATAATGTCAAATAGGGCTGTATCACATAGACTGCGTGGCCTAATGGATAAGGCGTCTGACTTCGAATCAGAAGATTGAGGGTTCGAGTCCCTTCGTGGTTGTTTAATTTCATTAGCTCAGCTAATTTGAACATGTTTGCAATTTCCCGAAATAAGGCATTGGTCTTGTTGCTTTGAAAAGCTTGGACATTGTTGTTCAACTTCAATAATCTAAGACTGCAAGACCTGAGAAATATTATGTCTGATTGAGGGACATAGTCTTTTCGTACTTGTAAAATATCACTAGCTTTCCTCATTCGGATAGGTTCACAATTTTGATGTCTGTTGTTGCTAAGCAACGTCTGTTTGATGTCATATCGGAGAATATGGAGTAGAAGGTGTTGCCTCGTGGATAAGGCGTCTTACTTCAAAACAGAAAATTGAGGTTTTGAGGCATTTTCGTGGTCGTTTAATTTCATTAAATCTGCTAATATGGACATGTTTGCAATTTCCCGAAATAAGGCATTGGTCTTGTTTCTTTGAAAGGCTTGGACATTGTTATTCATCTTTAATAATCTAATATTGCAAGGCCTGAGAATTATTGTGTCTGATTCTGCATCGCAAGATTGAGGGAAAAGGTATCTTCTTACTTGTTAAATATCACTAGCTTTCCTCATTCGGACAGGTTCACAACTTTGATGTCTACTGTTGCATAGCAAAGTCTGTAGGTCAAATAGGGTCGTTTAATTTCATTAGCTCAGCTAATTCATACATGTTTGCAATTTCCCTAAATAAGGCATTGGTCTTGTTGCTTTGAAAAGCTTGGACATTGTTGTTCAACTTTAATAATCTAAGACTGCAAGACCTGAGAATTATTGTGTCTGAATCTGCATCGAAAGATTGAAGGAAAGAGTATCTTTGTACTTGTTAAAAATCACTAGCTTTCCTCATTCGGACAGGTTCACAATTTTGATGTCTACTGTTGCATAGCAAAGTCTGTATAATGTCAAATAGGGCTGTATCACATAGACTGCGTGGCCTAATGGATAAGGCGTCTGACTTCGAATCAGAAGATTGAGGGTCCGAGTCCCTTCGTGGTTGTTTAATTTCATTAGCTCAGCTAATTTGAACATGTTTGCAATTTCCCGAAATAAGGCATTGGTCTTGTTGCTTTGAAAAGCTTGGACATTGTTATTCACTTCAATAATCTAAGACTGCAAGACCTGAGAAATATTATGTCTGATTGAGGGACATAGTCTTTTCGTACTTGTAAAATATCACTAGCTTTCCTCATTCGGATAGGTTCACAATTTTGATGTCTGTTGTTGCTAAGCAACGTCTGTTTGATGTCATATCGGAGAATATGGAGTAGAAGGTGTTGCCTCGTGGATAAGGCGTCTTACTTCGAAACAGAAAATTGAGATTTTGAGGCATTTTCGTGGTCGTTTAATTTCATTAAATCTGCTAATATGGACATGTTTGCAATTTCGCGAAATAAGGCATTGGTCTTGTTGCTTTGAAAAGCTTGGACATTGTTGTTCAACTTTAATAATCTAAGACTGCAAGGCCTGAGAATTATTGTGTCTGAATCTGCATCGAAAGATTGAAGGAAAGAGTATCTTGTACTTGTTAAAAATCACTAGCTTTCCTCATTCGGACAGGTTCACAACTTTTATGTCTATGGTTGCATAGCAAAGTCTGTATAATGTCAAATAGGGCTGTATCACATAGACTGCGTGGCCTAATGGATAAGGCGTCTGACTTCGAATCAGAAGATTGAGGGTCCGAGTCCCTTCGTGGTTGTTTAATTTCATTAGCTCAGCTAATTTGAACATGTTTGCAATTTCCCGAAATAAGGCATTGGTCTTGTTGCTTTGAAAAGCTTGGACATTGTTGTTCAACTTCAATAATCTAAGACTGCAAGACCTGAGAAATATTATGTCTGATTGAGGGACATAGTCTTTTCGTACTTGTAAAATATCACTAGCTTTCCTCATTCGGATAGGTTCACAATTTTGATGTCTGTTGTTGCTAAGCAACGTCTGTTTGATGTCATATCGGAGAATATGGAGTAGAAGGTGTTGCCTCGTGGATAAGGCGTCTTACTTCAAAACAGAAAATTGAGGTTTTGAGGCATTTTCGTGGTCGTTTAATTTCATTAAATCTGCTAATATGGACATGTTTGCAATTTCGCGAAATAAGGCATTGGTCTTGTTTCTTTGAAAGGCTTGGACATTGTTATTCATCTTTAATAATCTAATATTGCAAGGCCTGAGAATTATTGAGTCTGATTCTGCATCGCAAGATTGAGGGAAAAGGTATCTTCTTACTTGTTAAATATCACTAGCTTTCCTCATTCGGACAGGTTCACAACTTTGATGTCTACTGTTGCATAGCAAAGTCTGTATGATGTCAAATAGGGTCGTTTAATTTCATTAGCTCAGCTAATTCGTACATGTTTGCAATTTCCCTAAATAAGGCATTGGTCTTGTTGCTTTGAAAAGCTTGGACATTGTTGTTCAACTTTAATAATCTAAGACTGCAAGGCCTGAGAATTATTGTGTCTGAATCTGCATCGAAAGATTGAAGGAAAGAGTATCTTTGTACTTGTTAAAAATCACTAGCTTTCCTCATTCGGACAGGTTCACAATTTTTATGTCTATGGTTGCATAGCAAAGTCTGTATAATGTCAAATAGGGCTGTAACACATAGACTGCGTGGCCTAATGGATAAGGCGTCTGACTTCGAATCAGAAGATTGAGGGTTCGAGTCCCTTCGTGGTCGTTTAATTTCATTAGCTCAGCTAATTTGAACATGTTTGCAATTTCCCGAAATAAGGCATTGGTCTTGTTGCTTTGAAAAGCTTGGACATTGTTGTTCAACTTCAATAATCTAAGACTGCAAGACCTGAGAAATATTATGTCTGATTGAGGGACATAGTCTTTTCGTACTTGTAAAATATCACTAGCTTTCCTCATTCGGATAGGTTCACAATTTTGATGTCTGTTGTTGCTAAGCAACGTCTGTTTGATGTCATATCGGAGAATATGGAGTAGAAGGTGTTGCCTCGTGGATAAGGCGTCTTACTTCGAAACATAAAATTGAGGTTTTGAGGCATTTTCGTGGTCGTTTAATTTCATTAAATCTGCTAATATGGACATGTTTGCAATTTCGCTAAATAAGGCATTGGTCTTGTTGCTTTGAAAAGCTTGGACATTGTTGTTCAACTTTAATAATCTAAGACTGCAAGACCTGAGAAATATTATGTCTGATTGAGGGACATAGTCTTTTCGTACTTGTAAAATATCACTAGCTTTCCTCATTCGGATAGGTTCACAATTTTGATGTCTGTTGTTGCTAAGCAACGTCTGTTTGATGTCATATCGGACAATATGGAGTAGAAGGTGTTGCCTCGTGGATAAGGCATCTTACTTCAAAATAGAAAATTGAGGTTTTGAGGCATTTTCGTGGTCGTTTAATTTCATTAAATCTGCTAATATGGACATGTTTGCAATTTCCCGAAATAAGGCATTGGTCTTGTTTCTTTGAAAGGCTTGGACATTGTTATTCATCTTTAATAATCTAATATTGCAAGGCCTGAGAATTATTGTGTCTGATTCTGCATCGCAAGATTGAGGGAAAAGGTATCTTCTTACTTGTTAAATATCACTAGCTTTCCCCATTCGGACAGGTTCACAACTTTGATGTCTACTGTTGCATAGCAAAGTCTGTATGATGTCAAATAGGGTCGTTTAATTTCATTAGCTCAGCTAATTCATACATGTTTGCAATTTCCCTAAATAAGGCATTGGTCTTGTTGCTTTTAAAAGCTTGGACATTGTGGTTCAACTGTAATAATCTAAGACTGCAAGACCTGAGAATTATTGTGTCTGAATCTGCATCGAAAGATTGAAGGAAAGAGTATCTTTGTACTTGTTAAAAATCACTAGCTTTCCTCATTCGGACAGGTTCACAACTTTGATGTCTACTGTTGCATAGCAAAGTCTGTATAATGTCAAATAGGGCTGTATCACATAGACTGCGTGGCCTAATGGATAAGGCGTCTGACTTCGAATCAGAAGATTGAGGGTCCGAGTCCCTTCGTGGTTGTTTAATTTCATTAGCTCAGCTAATTTGAACATGTTTGCAATTTCCCGAAATAAGGCATTGGTCTTGTTGCTTTGAAAAGCTTGGACATTGGACACTTCAATAATCTAAGACTGCAAGACCTGAGAAATATTATGTCTGATTGAGGGACAGTCTTTTCGTACTTGTAAAATATCACTAGCTTTCCTCATTCGGATAGGTTTACAATTTTGATGTCTGTTGTTGCTAAACAACGTCTGTTTGATGTCATATCGGAGAATATGGAGTAGAAGGTGTTGCCTCGTGGATAAGGCGTCTTACTTCGAAACAGAAAATTGAGATTTTGAGGCATTTTCGTGGTCGTTTAATTTCATTAAATCTGCTAATATGGACATGTTTGCAATTTCGCGAAAAAAGGCATTGGTCTTGTTGCTTTGAAAAGCTTGGACATTGTTGTTCAACTTTAATAATCTAAGACTGCAAGGCCTGAGAATTATTGTGTCTGAATCTGCATCGAAAGATTGAAGGAAAGAGTATCCTTGTACTTGTTAAAAATCACTAGCTTTCCTCATTCGGACAGGTTCACAATTTTTATGTATATGGTTGCATAGCAAAGTCTGTATAATGTCAAATAGGGCTGTATCTCATAGAATGCGTGTTCTAATGGATAAGGCGTCTGACTTCGAATCAGAAGATTGAGGGTCCGAGTCCCTTCGTGGTTGTTTAATTTCATTAGCTCAGCTAATTTGAACATGTTTGCAATTTCCCGAAATATGGCATTGGTCTTGTTGCTTTGAAAAGCTTGGACATTGTTGTTCAACTTCAATAATCTAAGACTGCAAGACCTGAGAAATATTATGTCTGATTGAGGGACATAGTCTTTTCGTACTTGTAAAATATCACTAGCTTTCCTCATTCGGATAGGTTCACAATTTTGATGTCTGTTGTTGCTAAGCAACGTCTGTTTGATGTCATATCGGACAATATGGAGTAGAAGGTGTTGCCTCGTGGATAAGGCGTCTTACTTCAAAATAGAAAATTGAGGTTTTGAGGCATTTTCGTGGTCGTTTAATTTCATTAAATCTGCTAATATGGACATGTTTGCAATTTCCCGAAATAAGGCATTGGTCTTGTTTCTTTGAAAGGCTTGGACATTGTTATTCATCTTTAATAATCTAATATTGCAAGGCCTGAGAATTATTGAGTCTGATTCTGCATCGCAAGATTGAGGGAAAAGGTATCTTCTTACTTGTTAAATATCACTAGCTTTCCTCATTCGGACAGGTTCACAACTTTGATGTCTACTGTTGCATAGCAAAGTCTGTATGATGTCAAATAGGGTCGTTTAATTTCATTAGCTCAGCTAATTCGTACATGTTTGCAATTTCCCTAAATAAGGCATTGGTCTTGTTGCTTTGAAAAGCTTGGACATTGTTGTTCAACTTTAATAATCTAAGACTGCAAGGCCTGAGAATTATTGTGTCTGAATCTGCATCGAAAGATTGAAGGAAAGAGTATCTTTGTACTTGTTAAAAATCACTAGCTTTCCTCATTCGGACAGGTTCACAATTTTTATGTCTATGGTTGCATAGCAAAGTCTGTATAATGTCAAATAGGGCTGTAACACATAGACTGCGTGGCCTAATGGATAAGGCGTCTGACTTCGAATCAGAAGATTGAGGGTTCGAGTCCCTTCGTGGTCGTTTAATTTCATTAGCTCAGCTAATTTGAACATGTTTGCAATTTCCCGAAATAAGGCATTGGTCTTGTTGCTTTGAAAAGCTTGGACATTGTTGTTCAACTTCAATAATCTAAGACTGCAAGACCTGAGAAATATTATGTCTGATTGAGGGACATAGTCTTTTCGTACTTGTAAAATATCACTAGCTTTCCTCATTCGGATAGGTTCACAATTTTGATGTCTGTTGTTGCTAAGCAACGTCTGTTTGATGTCATATCGGAGAATATGGAGTAGAAGGTGTTGCCTCGTGGATAAGGCGTCTTACTTCGAAACATAAAATTGAGGTTTTGAGGCATTTTCGTGGTCGTTTAATTTCATTAAATCTGCTAATATGGACATGTTTGCAATTTCGCTAAATAAGGCATTGGTCTTGTTGCTTTGAAAAGCTTGGACATTGTTGTTCAACTTTAATAATCTAAGACTGCAAGACCTGAGAAATATTATGTCTGATTGAGGGACATAGTCTTTTCGTACTTGTAAAATATCACTAGCTTTCCTCATTCGGATAGGTTCACAATTTTGATGTCTGTTGTTGCTAAGCAACGTCTGTTTGATGTCATATCGGACAATATGGAGTAGAAGGTGTTGCCTCGTGGATAAGGCATCTTACTTCAAAATAGAAAATTGAGGTTTTGAGGCATTTTCGTGGTCGTTTAATTTCATTAAATCTGCTAATATGGACATGTTTGCAATTTCCCGAAATAAGGCATTGGTCTTGTTTCTTTGAAAGGCTTGGACATTGTTGTTCAACTTTAATAATCTAAGACTGCAAGGCCTGAGAATTATTGTGTCTGAATCTGCATCGAAAGATTGAAGGAAAGAGTATCCTTGTACTTGTTAAAAATCACTAGCTTTCCTCATTCGGACAGGTTCACAATTTTTATGTCTATGGTTGCATAGCAAAGTCTGTATAATGTCAAATAGGGCTGTATCTCATAGACTGCGTGGCCTAATGGATAAGGCGTCTGACTTCGAATCAGAAGATTGAGGGTTCGAGTCCCTTCGTGGTTGTTTAATTTCATTAGCTCAGCTAATTTGAACATGTTTGCAATTTCCCGAAATATGTCATTGGTCTTGTTGCTTTGAAAAGCTTGGACATTGTTGTTCAACTTCAATAATCTAAGACTGCAAGACCTGAGAAATATTATGTCTGATTGAGGGACATAGTCTTTTCGTACTTGTAAAATATCACTAGCTTTCCTCATTCGGATAGGTTCACAATTTTGATGTCTGTTGTTGCTAAGCAACGTCTGTTTGATGTCATATCGGAGAATATGGAGTAGAAGGTGTTGCCTCGTGGATAAGGCGTCTTACTTCAAAATAGAAAATTGAGGTTTTGAGGCATTTTCGTGGTCGTTTAATTTAATTAAATCTGCTAATATGGACATGTTTGCAATTTCCCGAAATAAGGCATTGGTCTTGTTTCTTTGAAAGGCTTGGACATTGTTATTCATCTTTAATAATCTAATATTGCAAGGCCTGAGAATTATTGAGTCTGATTCTGCATCGCAAGATTGAGGGAAAAGGTATCTTCTTACTTGTTAAATATCACTAGCTTTCCTCATTCGGACAGGTTCACAACTTTGATGTCTACTGTTGCATAGCAAAGTCTGTATGATGTCAAATAGGGTCGTTTAATTTCATTAGCTCAGCTAATTCGTACATGTTTGCAATTTCCCTAAATAAGGCATTGGTCTTGTTGCTTTGAAAAGCTTGGACATTGTTGTTCAACTTTAATAATCTAAGACTGCAAGGCCTGAGAATTATTGTGTCTGAATCTGCATCGAAAGATTGAAGGAAAGAGTATCTTTGTACTTGTTAAAAGTCACTAGCTTTCCTCATTCGGACAGGTTCACAATTTTTATGTCTATGGTTGCATAGCAAAGTCTGTATAATGTCAAATAGGGCTGTATCACATAGACTGCGTGGCCTAATGGATAAGGCGTCTGACTTCAAATCAGAAGATTGAGGGTTCGAGTCCCTTCGTGGTCGTTTAATTTCATTAGCTCAGCTAGTTTGAACATGTTTGCAATTTCCCGAAATAAGGCATTGGTCTTGTTGCTTTGAAAAGCTTGGACATTGGACACTTCAATAATCTAAGACTGCAAGACCTGAGAAATATTATGTCTGATTGAGGGACATAGTCTTTTCGTACTTGTAAAATATCACTAGCTTTCCTCATTCGGATAGGTTCACAATTTTGATGTCTGTTGTTGCTAAGCAACGTCTGTTTGATGTCATATCGGACAATATGGAGTAGAAGGTGTTGCCTCGTGGATAAGGCGTCTTACTTCAAAATAGAAAATTGAGGTTTTGAGGCATTTTCGTGGTCGTTTAATTTCATTAAATATGCTAATATGGACATGTTTGCAATTTCCCGAAATAAGGCATTGGTCTTGTTTCTTTGAAAGGCTTGGACATTGTTATTCATCTTTAATAATCTAATATTGCAAGGCCTGAGAATTATTGAGTCTGATTCTGCATCGCAAGATTGAGGGAAAAGGTATCTTCTTACTTGTTAAATATCACTAGCTTTCCTCATTCGGACAGGTTCACAACTTTGATGTCTACTGTTGCATAGCAAAGTCTGTATGATGTCAAATAGGGTCGTTTAATTTCATTAGCTCAGCTAATTCGTACATGTTTGCAATTTCCCTAAATAAGGCATTGGTCTTGTTGCTTTGAAAAGCTTGGACATTGTTGTTCAACTTTAATAATCTAAGACTGCAAGGCCTGAGAATTATTGTGTCTGAATCTGCATCGAAAGATTGAAGGAAAGAGTATCTTTGTACTTGTTAAAAATCACTAGCTTTCCTCATTCGGACAGGTTCACAATTTTTATGTCTATGGTTGCATAGCAAAGTCTGTATAATGTCAAATAAGGCTGTATCACATAGATTGCGTGGCCTAATGGATAAGGCGTCTGACTTCGAATCAGAAGATTGAGGGTTCGAGTCCCTTCGTGGTTGTTTAATTTCATTAGCTCAGCTAATTTGAACATGTTTGCAATTTCCCGAAATAAGGCATTGGTCTTGTTGCTTTGAAAAGCTTGGACATTGTTGTTCAACTTCAATAATCTAAGACTGCAAGACCTGAGAAATATTATGTCTGATTGAGGGACATAGTCTTTTCGTACTTGTAAAATATCACTAGCTTTCCTCATTCGGATAGGTTCACAATTTTGATGTCTGTTGTTGCTAAGCAACGTCTGTTTGATGTCATATCGGACAATATGGAGTAGAAGGTGTTGCCTCGTGGATAAGGCGTCTTACTTCAAAATAGAAAATTGAGGTTTTGAGGCATTTTCGTGGTCGTTTAATTTCATTAAATCTGCTAATATGGACATGTTTGCAATTTCCCGAAATAAGGCATTGGTCTTGTTTCTTTGAAAGGCTTGGACATTGTTATTCATCTTTAATAATCTAATATTGCAAGGCCTGAGAATTATTGAGTCTGATTCTGCATCGCAAGATTGAGGGAAAAGGTATCTTCTTACTTGTTAAATATCACTAGCTTTCCTCATTCGGACAGGTTCACAACTTTGATGTCTACTGTTGCATAGCAAAGTCTGTATGATGTCAAATAGGGTCGTTTAATTTCATTAGCTCAGCTAATTCGTACATGTTTGCAATTTCCCTAAATAAGGCATTGGTCTTGTTGCTTTGAAAAGCTTGGACATTGTTGTTCAACTTTAATAATCTAAGACTGCAAGGCCTGAGAATTATTGTGTCTGAATCTGCATCGAAAGATTGAAGGAAAGAGTATCTTTGTACTTGTTAAAAATCACTAGCTTTCCTCATTCGGACAGGTTCACAATTTTTATGTCTATGGTTGCATAGCAAAGTCTGTATAATGTCAAATAGGGCTGTATCACATAGACTGCGTGGCCTAATGGATAAGGCGTCTGACTTCGAATCAGAAGATTGAGGGTTCGAGTTCCTTCGTGGTTGTTTAATTTCATTAGCTCCGCTCATATGGACATGTTTGCAATTTCGCTAAATAAGGCATTGGTCTTGTTGCTTGGACATTGTTATTCATCTTTAATAATCTAATATTGCAAGTCCTGAGAATTATTGAGTCTGATTCTGCATCGCAAGATTGAGGGAAAAGGTATCTTCTTACTTGTTAAATATCACTAGCTTTCCTCATTCGGACAGGTTCACAACTTTGATGTCTACTTTTGCATAGCAAAGTCTGTATAATGTCAAATAGGGCTGTATCACATAGACTGCGTGGCCTAATGGATAAGGCGTCTGACTTCGAATCAGAAGATTGAGGGTCCGAGTCCCTTCGTGGTTGTTTAATTTCATTAGCTCAGCTAATTTGAACATGTTTGCAATTTCCCGAAATAAGGCATTGGTCTTGTTGCTTTGAAAAGCTTGGACATTGGACACTTCAATAATCTAAGACTGCAAGACCTGAGAAATATTATGTCTGATTGAGGGACATAGTCTTTTCGTACTTGTAAAATATCACTAGCTTTCCTCATTCGGATAGGTTCACAATTTTGATGTCTGTTGTTGCTAAGCAACGTCTGTTTGATGTCATATCGGAGAATATGGAGTAGAAGGTGTTGCCTCGTGGATAAGGCGTCTTACTTCGAAACAGAAAATTGAGGTTTTGAGGCATTTTCGTGGTCGTTTAATTTCATTAAATCTGCTAATATGGACATGTTTGCAATTTCGCGAAATAAGGCATTGGTCTTGTTGCTTTGAAAAGCTTGGACATTGTTGTTCAACTTTAATAATCTAAGACTGCAAGGCCTGAGAATTATTGAGTCTGATTCTGCATCGCAAGATTGAGGGAAAAGGTATCTTCTTACTTGTTAAATATCACTAGCTTTCCTCATTCGGACAGGTTCACAACTTTGATGTCTACTGTTGCATAGCAAAGTCTGTATGATGTCAAATAGGGTCGTTTAATTTCATTAGCTCAGCTAATTCATACATGTTTGCAATTTCCCTAAATAAGGCATTGGTCTTGTTGCTTTTAAAAGCTTGGACATTGTGGTTCAACTGTAATAATCTAAGACTGCAAGACCTGAGAATTATTGTGTCTGAATCTGCATCGAAAGATTGAAGGAAAGAGTATCTTTGTACTTGTTAAAAATCACTAGCTTTCCTCATTCGGACAGGTTCACAATTTGTATGTCTATGGTTGCATAGCAAAGTCTGTATAATGTCAAATAAGGCTGTATCACATAGATTGCGTGGCCTAATGGATAAGGCGTCTGACTTCGAATCAGAAGATTGAGGGTTCGAGTCCCTTTGTGGTTGTTTAATTTCATTAGCTCAGCTAATTTGAACATGTTTGCAATTTCCCGGAATAAGGCATTGGTCTTGTTGCTTTGAAAAGCTTGGACATTGTTGATCAACTTTAATAATCAAAGACTGCAAGGCCTGAGAATTATTGTGTCTGAATCTGCATCGAAAGATTGAAGGAAAGAGTATCTTTGTACTTGTTAAAAATCACTAGCTTTCCTCATTCGGACAGGTTCACAATTTTTATGTCTATGGTTGCATAGCAAAGTCTGTATAATGTCAAATAGGGCTGTATCACATAGACTGCGTGGCCTAATGGATAAGGCGTCTGACTTCGAATCAGAAGATTGAGGGTTCGAGTCCCTTCGTGGTTGTTTAATTTCATTAGCTCAGCTAATTTGAACATGTTTGCAATTTCCCGAAATATGGCATTGGTCTTGTTGCTTTGAAAAGCTTGGACATTGTTGTTCAACTTCAATAATCTAAGACTGCAAGACCTGAGAAATATTATGTCTGATTTAGGGACATAGTCTTTTCGTACTTGTAAAATATCACTAGCTTTCCTCATTCGGATAGGTTCACAATTTTGATGTCTGTTGTTGCTAAGCAACGTCTGTATGATGTCAAATAGGGTCGTTTAATTTCATTAGCTCAGCTAATTCGCTAATATGGACATGTTTGCAATTTCCCTAAATAAGGCATTGGTCTTGTTGCTTTGAAAAGCTTGGACATTGTTGTTCAACTTTAATAATCTAAGACTGCAAGGCCTGAGAATTATTGTGTCTGAATCTGCATCGAAAGATTGAAGGAAAGAGTATCTTTGTACTTGTTAAAATCACTAGCTTTCCTCATTCGGACAGGTTCACAATTTTTATGTCTATGGTTGCATAGCAAAGTCTGTATAATGTCAAATAGGGCTGTATCACATAGACTGCGTGGCCTAATGGATAAGGCGTCTGACTTCGAATCAGAAGATTGAGGGTTCAGGTCCCTTCGTGGTTGTTTAATTTCATTAGCTCAGCTAATTTGAACATGTTTGCAATTTCCCGAAATATGGCATTGGTCTTGTTGCTTTGAAAAGCTTGGACATTGTTGTTCAACTTCAATAATCTAAGACTGCAAGACCTGAGAAATATTATGTCTGATTGAGGGACATAGTCTTTTCGTACTTGTAAAATATCACTAGCTTTCCTCATTCGGATAGGTTCACAATTTTGATGTCTGTTGTTGCTAAGCAACGTCTGTTTGATGTCATATCGGAGAATATGGAGTAGAAGGTGTTGCCTCGTGGATAAGGCGTCTTACTTCAAAATAGAAAATTGAGGTTTTGAGGCATTTTCGTGGTCGTTTAATTTCATTAAATCTGCTAATATGGACATGTTTGCAATTTCGCGAAATAAGGCATTGGTCTTGTTGCTTTGAAAAGCTTGGACATTGTTGTTCAACTTTAATAATCTAAGACTGCAAGGCCTGAGAATTATTGAGTCTGATTCTGCATCGCAAGATTGAGGGAAAAGGTATCTTCTTACTTGTTAAATATCACTAGCTTTCCTCATTCGGACAGGTTCACAACTTTGATGTCTACTGTTGCATAGCAAAGTCTGTATGATGTCAAATAGGGTCGTTTAATTTCATTAGCTCAGCTAATTCATACATGTTTGCAATTTCCCTAAATAAGGCATTGGTCTTGTTGCTTTTAAAAGCTTGGACATTGTGGTTCAACTGTAATAATCTAAGACTGCAAGACCTGAGAATTATTGTGTCTGAATCTGCATCGAAAGATTGAAGGAAAGAGTATCTTTGTACTTGTTAAAAATCACTAGCTTTCCTCATTCGGACAGATTCACAATTTGTATGTCTATGGTTGCATAGCAAAGTCTGTATGATGTCAAATAGGGTTGTTTAATTTCATTAGCTCAGCTAATTCGTACATGTTTGCAATTTCCCTAAATAAGGCATTGGTCTTGTTGCTTTGAAAAGCTTGGACATTGTTGTTCAACTTTAATAATCTAAGACTGCAAGACCTGAGAATTATTGTGTCTGAATCTGCATCGAAAGATTGAAGGAAAGAGTATCTTTGTACTTCTTAAAAATCACTAGCTTTCCTCATTCGGACAGGTTCACAATTTTTATGTCTATGGTTGCATAGCAAAGTCTGTATAATGTCAAATAGGGCTGTATCACATAGACTGCGTGGCCTAATGGATAAGGCGTCTGACTTCGAATCAGAAGATTGAGGGTTCGAGTCCCTTCGTGGTTGTTTAATTTCATTAGCTCAGCTAATTTGAACATGTTTGCAATTTCCCGAAATATGGCATTGGTCTTGTTGCTTTGAAAAGCTTGGACATTGTTGTTCAACTTCAATAATCTAAGACTGCAAGACCTGAGAAATATTATGTCTGATTGAGGGACATAGTCTTTTCGTACTTGTAAAATATCACTAGCTTTCCTCATTCGGATAGGTTCACAATTTTGATGTCTGTTGTTGCTAAGCAACGTCTGTTTGATGTCAAATATGGAGTAGAAGGTGTTGCCTCGGGATCGTTTAATTTCATTAGCTCAGTCGTTTAATTTCATTTCGTACATGTTTGCAATTTCGCTAAATAAGGCATTGGTCTTGTTGCTTTGAAAAGCTTGGACATTGTTGTTCAACTTTAATAATCTAAGACTGCAAGGCCTGAGAATTATTGTGTCTGAATCTGCATCGAAAGATTGAAGGAAAGAGTATCTTTGTACTTGTTAAAATCACTAGCTTTCCTCATTCGGACAGGTTCACAATTTTTATGTCTATGGTTGCATAGCAAAGTCTGTATAATGTCAAATAAGGCTGTATCACATAGACTGCGTGTTCTAATGGATAAGGCGTCTGACTTCGAATCAGAAGATTGAGGGTTCGAGGTCCCTTCGTGGTTGTTTAATTTCATTAGCTCAGCTAATTTGAACATGTTTGCAATTTCCCGAAATAAGGCATTGGTCTTGTTGCTTTGAAAAGCTTGGACATTGTTGTTCAACTTCAATAATCTAAGACTGCAAGACCTGAGAAATATTATGTCTGATTGAGGGACATAGTCTTTTCGTACTTGTAAAATATCACTAGCTTTCCTCATTCGGATAGGTTCACAATTTTGATGTCTGTTGTTGCTAAGCAACGTCTGTTTGATGTCATATCGGAGAATATGGAGTAGAAGGTGTTGCCTCGTGGATAAGGCGTCTTACTTCAAAATAGAAAATTGAGGTTTTGAGGCATTTTCGTGGTCGTTTAATTTCATTAAATCTGCTAATATGGACATGTTTGCAATTTCCCGAAATAAGGCATTGGTCTTGTTTCTTTGAAAGGCTTGGACATTGTTATTCATCTTTAATAATCTAATATTGCAAGGCCTGAGAATTATTGAGTCTGATTCTGCATCGCAAGATTGAGGGAAAAGGTATCTTCTTACTTGTTAAATATCACTAGCTTTCCTCATTCGGACAGGTTCACAACTTTGATGTCTACTGTTGCATAGCAAAGTCTGTATAATGTCAAATAGGGCTGTGTCACATAGACTGCGTGGCCTAATGGATAAGGCGTCTGACTTCGAATCAGAAGATTGAGGGTTCGAGTCCCTTCGTGGTTGTTTAATTTCATTAGCTCAGCTAATTTGAACATGTTTGCAATTTCCCGAAATATGGCATTGGTCTTGTTGCTTTGAAAAGCTTGGACATTGTTGTTCAACTTCAATAATCTAAGACTGCAAGACCTGAGAAATATTATGTCTGATTGAGGGACATAGTCTTTTCGTACTTGTAAAATATCACTAGCTTTCCTCATTCGGATAGGTTCACAATTTTGATGTCTGTTGTTGCTAAGCAACGTCTGTATGATGTCAAATAGGGTCGTTTAATTTCATTAGCTCAGCTAATTCGTACATGTTTGCAATTTCCCTAAATAAGGCATTGGTCTTGTTTCTTTGAAAAGCTTGGACATTGTTGTTCAACTTTAATAATCTAAGACTGCAAGGCCTGAGAATTATTGTGTCTGAATCTGCATCGAAAGATTGAAGGAAAGAGTATCTTTGTACTTGTTAAAATCACTAGCTTTCCTCATTCGGACAGGTTCACAATTTTTATGTCTATGGTTGCATAGCAAAGTCTGTATAATGTCAAATAGGGCTGTATCACATAGACTGCGTGGCCTAATGGATAAGGCGTCTGACTTCGAATCAGAAGATTGAGGGTTCGAGTCCCTTCGTGGTTGTTTAATTTCATTAGCTCAGCTAATTTGAACATGTTTGCAATTTCCCGAAATAAGGCATTGGTCTTGTTGCTTTGAAAAGCTTGGACATTGTTGTTCAACTTCAATAATCTAAGACTGCAAGACCTGAGAAATATTATGTCTGATTGAGGGACATAGTCTTTTCGTACTTGTAAAATATCACTAGCTTTCCTCATTCGGATAGGTTCACAATTTTGATGTCTGTTGTTGCTAAGCAACGTCTGTTTGATGTCATATCGGACAATATGGAGTAGAAGGTGTTGCCTCGTGGATAAGGCGTCTTACTTCAAAATAGAAAATTGAGGTTTTGAGGCATTTTCGTGGTCGTTTAATTTCATTAAATCTGCTAATATGGACATGTTTGCAATTTCCCGAAATAAGGCATTGGTCTTGTTTCTTTGAAAGGCTTGGACATTGTTATTCATCTTTAATAATCTAATATTGCAAGGCCTGAGAATTATTGAGTCTGATTCTGCATCGCAAGATTGAGGGAAAAGGTATCTTCTTACTTGTTAAATATCACTAGCTTTCCTCATTCGGACAGGTTCACAACTTTGATGTCTACTGTTGCAGAGCAAAGTCTGTATGATGTCAAATAGGGTCGTTTAATTTCATTAGCTCAGCTAATTCGTACATGTTTGCAATTTCCCTAAATAAGGCATTGGTCTTGTTGCTTTGAAAAGCTTGGACATTGTTGTTCAACTTTAATAATCTAAGACTGCAAGACCTGAGAATTATTGTGTCTGAATCTGCATCGAAAGATTGAAGGAAAGAGTATCTTTGTACTTGTTGAAAATCACTAGCTTTCCTCATTCGGACAGGTTCACAATTTTTATGTCTATGGTTGCATAGCAAAGTCTGTATAATGTCAAATAGGGCTGTATCACATAGACTGCGTGGCCTAATGGATAAGCCGTCTGACTTCGAATCAGAAGATTGAGGGTTCGAGTCCCTTCGTGGTTGTTTAATTTCATTAGCTCCGCTAATATGGACATGTTTGCAATTTCGCTAAATAAGGCATTGGTCTTGTTGCTTGGACATTGTTATTCATCTTTAATAATCTAATATTGCAAGTCCTGAGAATTATTGAGTCTGATTCTGCATCGCAAGATTGAGGGAAAAGGTATCTTCTTACTTGTTAAATATCACTAGCTTTCCTCATTCGGACAGGTTCACAACTTTGATGTCTACTTTTGCATAGCAAAGTCTGTATAATGTCAAATAGGGCTGTATCACATAGACTGCGTGGCCTAATGGATAAGGCGTCTGACTTCGAATCAGAAGATTGAGGGTCCGAGTCCCTTCGTGGTTGTTTAATTTCATTAGCTCAGCTAATTTGAACATGTTTGCAATTTCCCGAAATAAGGCATTGGTCTTGTTGCTTTGAAAAGCTTGGACATTGGACACTTCAATAATCTAAGACTGCAAGACCTGAGAAATATTATGTCTGATTGAGGGACATAGTCTTATCGTACTTGTAAAATATCACTAGCTTTCCTCATTCGGATAGGTTCACAATTTTGATGTCTGTTGTTGCTAAACAACGTCTGTTTGATGTCATATCGGAGAATATGGAGTAGAAGGTGTTGCCTCGTGGATAAGGCGTCTTACTTCGAAACAGAAAATTGAGGTTTTGAGGCATTTTCGTGGTCGTTTAATTTCATTAAATCTGCTAATATGGACATGTTTGCAATTTCGCTAAATAAGGCATTGGTCTTGTTGCTTTGAAAAGCTTGGACATTGTTGTTCAACTTTAATAATCTAAGACTGCAAGGCCTGAGAATTATTGTGTCTGAATCTGCATCGAAAGATTGAAGGAAAGAGTATCTTTGTACTTGTTAAAAATCACTAGCTTTCCTCATTCGGACAGGTTCACAATTTTTATGTCTATGGTTGCATAGCAAAGTCTGTATAATGTCAAATAGGTTTGTATCACATAGACTGCGTGGCCTAATGGATAAGGCGTCTGACTTCGAATCAGAAGATTGAGGGTTCGAGTCCCTTCGTGGTTGTTTAATTTCTTTGAAAGGCTTGGACATTGTTATTCATCTTTAATAATCTAATATTGCAAGGCCTGAGAATTATTGAGTCTGATTCTGCATCGCAAGATTGAGGGAAAAGGTATCTTCTTACTTGTTAAATATCACTAGCTTTCCTCATTCGGACAGGTTCACAACTTTGATGTCTACTGTTGCATAGCAAAGTCTGTATGATGTCAAATAGGGTCGTTTAATTTCATTAGCTCAGCTAATTCGTACATGTTTGCAATTTCCCTAAATAAGGCATTGGTCTTGTTGCTTGGACATTGTTATTCATCTTTAATAGTCTAATATTGCAAGGCCTGAGAATTATTGAGTCTGATTCTGCATCGCAAGATTGAGGGAAAAGGTATCTTCTTACTTGTTAAATATCACTAGCTTTCCTCATTCGGACAGGTTCACAACTTTGATGTCTACTGTTGCAGAGCAAAGTCTGTATGATGTCAAATAGGGTCGTTTAATTTCATTAGCTCAGCTAATTCGTACATGTTTGCAATTTCCCTAAATAAGGCATTGGTCTTGTTGCTTTGAAAAGCTTGGACATTGTTGTTCAACTTTAATAATCTAAGACTGCAAGACCTGAGAATTATTGTGTCTGAATCTGCATCGAAAGATTGAAGGAAAGAGTATCTTTGTACTTGTTAAAAATCACTAGCTTTCCTCATTCGGACAGGTTCACAATTTTTATGTCTATGGTTGCATAGCAAAGTCTGTATAATGTCAAATAGGGCTGTATCACATAGACTGCGTGGCCTAATGGATAAGGCGTCTGACTTCGAGTCAGAAGATTGAGGGTTCGAGTCCCTTCGTGGTTGTTTAATTTCATTAGCTCGCTAATATGGACATGTTTGCAATTTCGCTAAATAAGGCATTGGTCTTGTTGCTTGGACATTGTTATTCATCTTTAATAATCTAATATTGCAAGGCCTGAGAATTATTGAGTCTGATTCTGCATCGCAAGATTGAGGGAAAAGGTATCTTCTTACTTGTTAAATATCACTAGCTTTCCTCATTCGGACAGGTTCACAACTTTGATGTCTACTTTTGCATAGCAAAGTCTGTATAATGTCAAATAGGGCTGTATCACATAGACTGCGTGGCCTAATGGATAAGGCGTCTGACTTCGAATCAGAAGATTGAGGGTTCGAGTCCCTTCGTGGTTGTTTAATTTCATTAGCTCAGCTAATTTGAACATGTTTGCAATTTCCCGAAATAAGGCATTGGTCTTGTTGCTTTGAAAAGCTTGGACATTGTTGTTCAACTTCAATAATCTAAGACTGCAAGACCTGAGAAATATTATGTCTGATTGAGGGACATAGTCTTTTCGTACTTGTAAAATATCACTAGCTTTCCTCATTCGGATAGGTTCACAATTTTGATGTCTGTTGTTGCTAAGCAACGTCTGTTTGATGTCATATCGGAGAATATGGAGTAGAAGGTGTTGCCTCGTGGATAAGGCGTCTTACTTCAAAATAGAAAATTGAGGTTTTGAGGCATTTTCGTGGTCGTTTAATTTCATTAAATCTGCTAATATGGACATGTTTGCAATTTCCCGAAATAAGGCATTGGTCTTGTTTCTTTGAAAGGCTTGGACATTGTTATTCATCTTTAATAATCTAATATTGCAAGGCCTGAGAATTATTGAGTCTGATTCTGCATCGCAAGATTGAGGGAAAAGGTATCTTCTTACTTGTTAAATATCACTAGCTTTCCTCATTCGGACAGGTTCACAACTTTGATGTCTACTGTTGCATAGCAAAGTCTGTATGATGTCAAATAGGGTCGTTTAATTTCATTAGCTCAGCTAATTCGTACATGTTTGCAATTTCCCTAAATAAGGCATTGGTCTTGTTGCTTTGAAAAGCTTGGACATTGTTGTTCAACTTTAATAATCTAAGACTGCAAGACCTGAGAATTATTGTGTCTGAATCTGCATCGAAAGATTGAAGGAAAGAGTATCTTTGTACTTGTTAAAAATCACTAGCTTTCCTCATTCGGACAGGTTCACAATTTTTATGTCTATGGTTGCATAGCAAAGTCTGTATAATGTCAAATAGGGCTGTATCACATAGACTGCGTGGCCTAATGGATAAGGCGTCTGACTTCGAATCAGAAGATTGAGGGTTCGAGTCCCTTCGTGGTTGTTTAATTTCATTAGCTCCCCTAATATGGACATGTTTGCAATTTCGCTAAATAAGGCATTGGTCTTGTTGCTTGGACATTGTTATTCATCTTTAATAATCTAATATTGCAAGGCCTGAGAATTATTGAGTCTGATTCTGCATCGCAAGATTGAGGGAAAAGGTATCTTCTTACTTGTTAAATATCACTAGCTTTCCTCATTCGGACAGGTTCACAACTTTGATGTCTACTTGTTGCATAGCAAAGTCTGTATAATGTCAAATAGGGCTGTATCACATAGACTGCGTGGCCTAATGGATAAGGCGTCTGACTTCGAATCAGAAGATTGAGGGTCCGAGTCCCTTCGTGGTTGTTTAATTTCATTAGCTCAGCTAATTTGAACATGTTTGCAATTTCCCGAAATAAGGCATTGGTCTTGTTGCTTTGAAAAGCTTGGACATTGGACACTTCAATAATCTAAGACTGCAAGACCTGAGAAATATTATGTCTGATTGAGGGACATAGTCTTTCGTACTTGTAAAATATCACTAGCTTTCCTCATTCGGATAGGTTCACAATTTTGATGTCTGTTGTTGCTAAGCAACGTCTGTTTGATGTCATATCGGAGAATATGGAGTAGAAGGTGTTGCCTCGTGGATAAGGCGTCTTACTTCGAAACAGAAAATTGAGGTTTTGAGGCATTTTCGTGGTCGTTTAATTTCATTAAATCTGCTAATATGGACATGTTTGCAATTTCGCTAAATAAGGCATTGGTCTTGTTGCTTTGAAAAGCTTGGACATTGTTGTTCAACTTTAATAATCTAAGACTGCAAGGCCTGAGAATTATTGTGTCTGAATCTGCATCGAAAGATTGAAGGAAAGAGTATCTTTGTACTTGTTAAAAATCACTAGCTTTCCTCATTCGGACAGGTTCACAATTTTTATGTCTATGGTTGCATAGCAAAGTCTGTATAATGTCAAATAGGGCTGTATCACATAGACTGCGTGGCCTAATGGATAAGGCGTCTGACTTCGAATCAGAAGATTGAGGGTTCGAGTCCCTTCGTGGTTGTTTAATTTCATTAGCTCAGCTAATTTGAACATGTTTGCAATTTCCCGAAATAAGGCATTGGTCTTGTTGCTTTGAAAAGCTTGGACATTGTTGTTCAACTTCAATAATCTAAGACTGCAAGACCTGAGAAATATTATGTCTGATTGAGGGACATAGTCTTTTCGTACTTGTAAAATATCACTAGCTTTCCTCATTCGGATAGGTTCACAATTTTGATGTCTGTTGTTGCTAAGCAACGTCTGTTTGATGTCATATCGGACAATATGGAGTAGAAGGTGTTGCCTCGTGGATAAGGCGTCTTACTTCAAAATAGAAAATTGAGGTTTTGAGGCATTTTCGTGGTCGTTTAATTTCATTAAATCTGCTAATATGGACATGTTTGCAATTTCCCGAAATAAGGCATTGGTCTTGTTTCTTTGAAAGGCTTGGACATTGTTATTCATCTTTAATAATCTAATATTGCAAGGCCTGAGAATTATTGAGTCTGATTCTGCATCGCAAGATTGAGGGAAATGGTATCTTCTTACTTGTTAAATATCACTAGCTTTCCTCATTCGGACAGGTTCACAACTTTGATGTCTACTTTTGCATAGCAAAGTCTGTATAATGTCAAATAGGGCTGTATCACATAGACTGCGTGGCCTAATGGATAAGGCGTCTGACTTCGAATCAGAAGATTGAGGGTTCGAGTCCCTTCGTGGTTGTTTAATTTCATTAGCTCAGCTAATTTGAACATGTTTGCAATTTCCCGAAATAAGGCATTGGTCTTGTTGCTTTGAAAAGCTTGGACATTGTTGTTCAACTTCAATAATCTAAGACTGCAAGACCTGAGAAATATTATGTCTGATTGAGGGACATAGTCTTTTCGTACTTGTAAAATATCACTAGCTTTCCTCATTCGGATAGGTTCACAATTTTGATGTCTGTTGTTGCTAAGCAACGTCTGTTTGATGTCATATCGGAGAATATGGAGTAGAAGGTGTTGCCTCGTGGATAAGGCGTCTTACTTCAAAATAGAAAATTGAGGTTTTGAGGCATTTTCGTGGTCGTTTAATTTCATTAAATCTGCTAATATGGACATGTTTGCAATTTCCCGAAATAAGGCATTGGTCTTGTTTCTTTGAAAGGCTTGGACATTGTTATTCATCTTTAATAATCTAATATTGCAAGGCCTGAGAATTATTGAGTCTGATTCTGCATCGCAAGATTGAGGGAAAAGGTATCTTCTTACTTGTTAAATATCACTAGCTTTCCTCATTCGGACAGGTTCACAACTTTGATGTCTACTGTTGCATAGCAAAGTCTGTATGATGTCAAATAGGGTCGTTTAATTTCATTAGCTCAGCTAATTCGTACATGTTTGCAATTTCCCTAAATAAGGCATTGGTCTTGTTGCTTTGAAAAGCTTGGACATTGTTGTTCAACTTTAATAATCTAAGACTGCAAGACCTGAGAATTATTGTGTCTGAATCTGCATCGAAAGATTGAAGGAAAGAGTATCTTTGTACTTGTTAAAAATCACTAGCTTTCCTCATTCGGACAGGTTCACAATTTTTATGTCTATGGTTGCATAGCAAAGTCTGTATAATGTCAAATAGGGCTGTATCACATAGACTGCGTGGCCTAATGGATAAGGCGTCTGACTTCGAATCAGAAGATTGAGGGTTCGAGTCCGTTCGTGGTTGTTTAATTTCATTAGCTCCGCTAATTTGGACATGTTTGCAATTTCGCTAAATAAGGCATTGGTCTTGTTGCTTGGACATTGTTATTCATCTTTAATAATCTAATATTGCAAGGCCTGAGAATTATTGAGTCTGATTCTGCATCGCAAGATTGAGGGAAAAGGTATCTTCTTACTTGTTAAATATCACTAGCTTTCCTCATTCGGACAGGTTCACAACTTTGATGTCTACTTTTGCATAGCAAAGTCTGTATAATGTCAAATAGGGCTGTATCACATAGACTGCGTGGCCTAATGGATAAGGCGTCTGACTTCGAATCAGAAGATTGAGGGTTCGAGTCCCTTCGTGGTTGTTTAATTTCATTAGCTCAGCTAATTTGAACATGTTTGCAATTTCCCGAAATAAGGCATTGGTCTTGTTGCTTTGAAAAGCTTGGACATTGGACACTTCAATAATCTAAGACTGCAAGACCTGAGAAATATTATGTCTGATTGAGGGACATAGTCTTTTCGTACTTGTAAAATATCACTAGCTTTCCTCATTCGGATAGGTTCACAATTTTGATGTCTGTTGTTGCTAAGCAACGTCTGTTTGATGTCATATCGGAGAATATGGAGTAGAAGGTGTTGCCTCGTGGATAAGGCGTCTTACTTCGAAACAGAAAATTGAGATTTTGAGGCATTTTCGTGGTCGTTTAATTTCATTAAATCTGCTAATATGGACATGTTTGCAATTTCGCGAAATAAGGCATTGGTCTTGTTGCTTTGAAAAGCTTGGACATTGTTGTTCAACTTTAATAATCTAAGACTGCAAGGCCTGAGAATTATTGTGTCTGAATCTGCATCGAAAGATTGAAGGAAAGAGTATCCTTGTACTTGTTAAAAATCACTAGCTTTCCTCATTCGGACAGGTTCACAAT
Organism: Oncorhynchus clarkii lewisi; assembly: GCF_045791955.1. Lineage (NCBI taxonomy): Eukaryota > Metazoa > Chordata > Actinopteri > Salmoniformes > Salmonidae > Oncorhynchus > Oncorhynchus clarkii. The sequence continues at coordinate 235,080 of NW_027261057.1, forward strand.
TTTTATGTCTATGGTTGCATAGCAAAGTCTGTATAATGTCAAATAGGGCTGTATCACATAGACTGCGTGGCCTAATGGATAAGGCGTCTGACTTCGAATCAGAAGATTGAGGGTTAGAGTCCCTTCGTGGTTGTTTAATTTCATTAGCTCAGCTAATTTGAACATGTTTGCAATTTCCCGAAATATGGCATTGGTCTTGTTGCTTTGAAAAGCTTGGACATTGTTGTTCAACTTCAATAATCTAAGACTGCAAGACCTGAGAAATATTATGTCTGATTGAGGGACATAGTATTTTCGTACTTGTAAAATATCACTAGCTTTCCTCATTCGGATAGGTTCACAATTTTGATGTCTGTTGTTGCTAAACAACGTCTGTTTGATGTCATATCGGAGAATATGGAGTAGAAGGTGTTGCCTCGTGGATAAGGCGTCTTACTTCGAAACAGAAAATTGAGGTTTTGAGGCATTTTCGTGGTCGTTTAATTTCATTAAATCTGCTAATATGGACATGTTTGCAATTTCCTGAAATAAGGCATTGGTCTTGTTGCTTTGAAAAGCTTGGACATTGTTGTTCAACTTTAATAATCTAAGACTGCAAGGCCTGAGAATTATTGAGTCTGATTCTGCATCGCAAGATTGAGGGAAAAGGTATCTTCTTACTTGTTAAATATCACTAGCTTTCCTCATTCGGACAGGTTCACAACTTTGATGTCTACTGTTGCATAGCAAAGTCTGTATGATGTCAAATAGGGTCGTTTAATTTCATTAGCTCAGCTAATTCGTACATGTTTGCAATTTCCCGAAATAAGGCATTGGTCTTGTTGCTTTGAAAAGCTTGGACATGGTTGTTCAACTTTAATAATCGAAGACTGCAAGACCTGAGAATTATTGTGTCTGAATCTGCATCGAAAGATTGAAGGAAAGAGTATTTGTTAAAAATCACTAGCTTTCCTCATTCGGACAGGTTCACAATTTTTATGTCTATGGTTGCATAGCAAAGTCTGTATAATGTCAAATAGTGCTGTATCACATAGACTGCGTGCCTTAATGGATAAGGCGTCTGACTTCGAATCAGAAGAATGAGGGTTCGAGTCCCTTCGTGGTTGTTCAATTTCATTAGCTCAGCTAATTTGAACATGTTTGCAATTTCCCGAAATATGTCATTGGTCTTGTTGCTTTGAAAAGCTTGGACATTGTTGTTCAACTTCAATTATCTAAGACTGCAAGACCTGAGAAATATTATGTCTGATTGAGGGACATAGTCTTTTCGTACTTGTAAAATATCACTAGCTTTCCTCATTCGGATAGGTTCACAATTTTGATGTCTGTTGTTGCTAAGCAACGTCTGTTTGATGTCATATCGGAGAATATGGAGTAGAAGGTGTTGCCTCG